>NW_004524745.1:5653473-5672385 GCF_000260255.1 Octodon degus | reverse complement strand
TTGACAAAAGTTTTACAACCTGAGGTACAGGATCTCAGGATAAATCCTGAGGGGATTTCACTGACCTTCTCAGACCCAAAAGCTCCAACTCTTGTTGCATAGGTCCTGCTTTACCTTAGTCTTAACCATCGAGCAGAAAAGTATAAAAAAGAAATATAAGAAGTAAAGCCACACTGATATGTTGAGGTATAGGCGACTCAGGTCAACAATTTCTGACATAGCCAGTAAAGTGGAAGACCCAATGCTATTATGGACTACTGGACTCTTTTAGAATATTTTGCTGAGTTTACACACCTATAATATTCAAATAACAGAACTTAACAAAAAAAAGGGGAAACAGATGAATGTCCATTTTGTATCTGTGTATTCAAAGTGGCTAGGATAGTTATATAGTTACATTCTCTTAATGAAAAGAGGGATTTGTTCTAATGGTGTTTGTAAATAGAATATCATGTCCGCATCTTTTACAGCAATTAACCACTAGGAAGAATGTATGCAATGTGTTAATTATTGAAACTGTTCTACCAAAGTGATTTGAATCTCTCTCATTGCTATTTGTTTCTCAATAAAATTTTGAAAAATAAAATAAAATATTTAGAATATAAAAAAGAATCAATATTCAGATCATATTGTAATTTTAATACCAGCTAGGATATTTAATGAAGCATTTAAAATAGTCTCTAGTAAATAATGGACTTAAATGGTAAAAGCAAGGAGAAAAAAATGGAATTAACACACAGTTTAGAAATTATGAAAAAATTCTACTAAAATCCAAGTATTTTATTTTTTATAGAAATTGACTATTTGATCACAATATGTGGAAATCAGTGGATTGAGAATAGTTATTATGGAGCCAGCAAGATATCTCAGTGGTCTAAAATGCCTGCTTAGGCAAGCTTAGGCAAACACGCAGGGATGGTGGTTCAATCCCTGGTATCACATGCCACAACAGCCCTGCTCCCAGGGCAGGCTGAGATGGCTACAAAAACAAAACAACAACAAAAAAAGAATAGTTATTATGGATTTGAAAAAGAAAAGATTCTACACTTTCCAGATTTTAATTTGTGATAATGAGCCAGGCATGGTGGCACATACCTGTAATCTCAGCACTCTGGCTGAGGCAGAAGGATTGTTAAGAGTTTGAGGCCATACTGGCCTACAAAATGAGCTCAAGGTCAACCTGAAATGCATAGCTAGACTTTGTTTCAAAAAGACTAACAACAACAACAACAAAACAATCCAACTGTGTATTGGCATAACTGTAGTAAACACATAGATCAATACAATATAATTCAAATAGAATGAAACCTATCAATTCATGAGAAACTAGTTTTCAGTAAGTATGTTCAGCTAGTTCAAGGTGGCAAATAGTCTTTCCAATAAAGATATTGGAATAATACGGTGTTCACACACAAAAGGGCCTGCTTTTATCTCACACCATTTAAGGGATTAACTCTTCTCAAAGACTTCAATGTAAAAGATAAACACATAGAAGAACTCTTCAAAGAAAAAATATAAGAAAATCTTAGTAAGAAGTAGGTACCAGTTTCTTAGATATGACAACAAAAGCACAAGCAAGGTAACTAAATCACATTACATCAAAATGAAAAAAAATTTAATTGCAAATGTATCCTATCAAACACTAAAAATACACACAAGTGGGAAAAATATTTACAAATTAGATACCTGAAAATGAATATATATCCAGAGCTACTGTAACTCCCTAATAAAAACCTCAAGAATCCAATTAAAAACTGGGTAAATGGTTTAATAGATATATTTTCAATGAAGATACATAAACAGATAATTCATATATTATAATCTTCAACATCATCTATCAATAAAAATAAATATCCAAAATGCAATATGGTAACTTTCACATCTACAGTGACTCTAGTTAAAAGGATAAGCTCTAAAACATATGGGGAAAATTGGAATTTTCATATCATGCTTAATGTATACAATGATACAGCTTATCTAAAATAGTTTACTGGTCCCTCAAAATAAAGAGTTACCATGTAGGGATGGGGAGATGGCTCAGTAGATTAACTGCTTGCCTGGCAAGCACAAGGGCTCGGGTTCAATCCCCAGTTCCACAAAAAAAAAAAAAAAAAAGAGTTACCATGTGACCCATGTTTCCTAAGAAGATACACAGGGATTTGGAAATACATATCCACAATATCTCCTATTCAAAATAGCTCTAAAATGGAAACAACTCAAATGCACATCGAATGAAGAATCAATATAAATAAAAGCAGACCAAAAATTAGAGAAAAAGGAGGGCTGCAAGGAAAGCCAACATTTTGGCCCTAGCCTTTTAAGATCAGTGTGGACTCAGGACATATAAGAACCTGTACTGTAACATCATGTAACTCAGCTGTGTCCCAAATTTTCTGATCAAGGACATTATTAGGCAACAGAGAAAAGTGATTGATGATGTAGAGTGTGCCTAAGGAGAGTCACCTGGACAGAAAACATTCTCTCAGGCTTCAACAGAGAGCAAATTGGTCAAGCAATGGCCGTGACTCATCCACATGGCTGACTCTGACAAAGGATCTACAAACTGTGGTACAGGGCTTGAGAATAAATCCTGAGGGAATTTGACTGACATTCTTAGATATAAAAGTTACATTTCTTGTTATATAGGTATTGTTTTATCTTGGTCTTAACCATCCAGCAGAAAAGTATAAAAACGAGGTATAAAAGTAAAGCCATATTAATATGCTGAGCTGTAAAAGGCTCAAGTCAACAACTTCTGACATTGCCAGTCCCATGAGTAACCCTCTACTATTATGCACTACTGGACTATATTGGATTATTTTGCTGAATTCACGCATCTACTATATTTAAATGATAATGGAATACCCATCTCTGACAAAACTAAACAAAAAAGGGGATTGCAAATGAACAAACATTTTGTTTCTGTATATTCAGAGTAGTTAAGATAGATATATAGCTACTCTCTCTTAATTAAGTGAATAGAAAGATTTGTACTAATAGTGTTTTGGACAGGATATCATGTCTGCATCTTGCACTATGAATAACCACTAAGACAACAATATGCTATGTATTAATTATTGAAACTGTTCTATTAATTGGTTTTGAAACCATCTCATTGTTATTTGTTTCTCAATAAAATTATTTTTAAAAAAGCAGTCTAGTCACACAATGAAGTATTATCCAGCCATTTGAATAAAGGAAATGCTACCAGATGATGGTTGTAGATGTCCATTAATATATGAAGCAATAAAATCCAGTCACACAAGGTGAAATATTGTATGGTTGGAATTCTACGAAATATCCAATAGGAAAATCAAGGAAGAACATACAGAGATAACAGGCTTCTGGGGAACAGAGGGAGAAAAAATGGGACATGACTCCTCAGGGGTAAAATATTTCATTTCAGATTGAGCAAAGTATTTTGCAGTTAGCAGTAATGACCACATAGCTTTGTTGATAGAAAAAGTTCTGAATGGGACAATGTAAAAAGCAACGTTTTTTGGTACATGAATTGCATTTCATATCTTTTAAATCCTCCATTAATCTAAATTAAATAAGATACAGATATAAATGAGAAAGTATAACTTAATTATTTTGAAAATGTAAACATTATTTTAGTAAGAGTGCTAAAGGTAAAAGAATTAAAATGTTGGACCGGGGAGATAGCTCAGTAGAATAAGTGCTTGCCTGGCAAGCACAAGATCCTGAGTTCAATCCCTGGTTCTGCCAAAAAATAAAATTAAATAAAAAATTGAAATGTAAAAAATAAATAATACTAAGAATAAAAATAATGTTTATTAAAATTATAAAGATTATCCAACCATCATTTACTAGTATACTATAGTGTAAAATCTCAACAAAATGGACATTATTTTTAGAAACAAGAAGGGGCAGTTCCTAATTCCCTTAAATACGTGAAAATAGAGACAGACAGTGCAGTGCGCCTACAGGGCTAGCATGTGGCACCTGCCAACCACTGGAACCTCCTACAGAAAACAAGCCTGGTGTAGAACCCTGCAGCAGATCTCCCAGCAGAGAGGCAAGGGATGAGACCCACTCAGCTAATCCAGAAGCAGAACACATTGCCATTGGGGCATAGCAGGTTCACTTTCACAGGCTGCAGAGGAAGAAGCCAAGCACAGGAGCCAGATCCAAACCAGGCTCAGCTGGATGAGTTTAAACTCAGTAGATCTGGACCTGGTAAACTGAGACACACTGCTACACACAGATCTAAGAGAGGGCTAAGATAATAACTGCACCAAAGCTCTTCACCAAAGGACAGTGCTATACAAAATGACAAAGAGAAGGAGAAAAATGCCATCTCAGGCTCTGAGCTCACCCAGAACAAATTCAGGAGACACTGGCATAGAAGAAATTGGAAGTCACACTCCTGCAATCTCTAAAATAATAATGTCTGAAGTAAAGAAATAACTGCATAAAGGTATAGAGGAAATCAGATCAGAAATAATCTCTGAAGTAAAAAAAATAAATGATAAGTGTAATGAAAGAAGTACTAAGTGCTTCTAGAGAAGATACTGATTTTAAAAAAAGTGGAGAATAGAAAAATGACGGAATCCTTGAATGAGCAATATAAGAAAGAAATAGAATGCATGAAGCAGATTCAGAGAGATATATAGGAAATTAAGATCAATCACAAGTTGGCATAGCCATTTGAATGAAAGTGAAGATAGACATTTAAGACTTTGAAGACACCATTACAGCTAGTGAAAAGGTAGGAAAAGATCTCTTAAAAACAACTAGGATGAAAAACAAATAAATAAAATTAAAAAAAAACTAGAATGCAGGAAAAAATAATTCAACATCTGCAAGATGAGGTAAGGATGAGCAAGGTGAGACTAATAGGCATCAATGAGAAAGAAAGAGTCAATACAAATGATATAAAAAGAATATGGGCAGAAGTAACAGCAGAAAACTTCCCAAATATGGGGAAACAATCTGACATTCAAGTAACTGAAGCATAAAGAACTCCAAATAACATCAACCCAATTAAAACCCAGGCATATAATAATTAAGGTCCCAGAAGTTCAACATAAGAACAGTATAGTAAAAGCTGCTAGAGAAAAGAAAGAAATAACCCATCAGAATCATGGCAGATTTCTTTTCACAAACCATCTCAAAAAGAGTGTGGAGCAAAGTATTACCAACCTTGCAAGAAAACAAATTCCAACCAAGACTGATGTACCCTACAAAACTCTCTTTCAAGTTTAGTGAAGAAGTGAAATACTTCCATGACAAAGAACTACTAAAGAATTTCATGATGATAAAGCCAACCCTACACAGACTACTAAAATATATTCTAGAGAAGGATAAAAATGATCACAACTACATGAATGAGAATGGAAAGAACCCACCAAATAGGGCAAACAATTAAACACACGAGAATAGGTAACCAACAGCAGGATAATAATATATCAAACATAAGTCAATGTATCTCAATTATAACCATCAATGTAAATGGACTCAATTCACCAATTAAAAGAAATAGACTGGCACAGTGGATTAGGAAGCAAAATCCAATGATATGCTGTATAGAGAAACACACAACTCATAAAGTAGTTCATAGGCTGAAAGTCAAAGAATGGAAAACAACATTACATTCCCCAGGACCTCAGAAAAAAACAGGGGTAGAAATCCTGCTCACAGACAAAATGAACTTCAATCCAAAAATGATCAAATGAAATAAAGAAGGACACTACATACTGGTAAGGGAAAAATATAAGAGGAAGAAATAACAGTCATAAATATATATACACCAAATGTGGGAGTATCCAACTATGTAAGACAGATCCTAATGGACATGAAAAATCTAATATCCAACACCACAATCTTCACAGGATACCCTAACACCCCTTTATCTGAAAAAGATAAGTCAAGCAGACAAAAAATTAGCAAAAAGGTAGCAGAACTGAAGTAGAACTTGAAACAAATGGACTTAGTGGACACATACAGAATGTTCCACCCAATCACACAAGAATACACATTCTTTTCAGCTGCACATGGGTCATTTTCTAAAATAGACCACATACTAGTCATGTTTAAGTATATTCAAGAAAATGGAAACTATCCCATGCATATTATCTAACCACAATGCAATGAAACTGGAAATAAATGACAAAAGAAACCACAAAAAACCCTTAAACACATGGAAAGTAAATAATACCCTCCTCAGCAACCAGTGGGTTACAGATGAAATCAAGCAAGAAATTAAACAATATCTACAATTCAGAGAGCAGGCCAAATAGCTCAGCAGATTAAAGCACTTGCAAGCAGGCATAAGGGTGGGGGTTTGATCCCTGTGCCTTCCATGCCTGCCCTACCCCCAGGGCATGCTGAGACAGCAATTAAGACTGGGTGTGGTGGTGCATCCTGTAATCCCAGCTCTTGGGAGGCTGTAAACTGGAGGATCACTATGAGTCCAATCTAGTAGTGAGACCCTGAACACTCTGTGCGCCCTTCCCTTAAATATAAAATAAATAAATACAATTCAACAAAACTTCAAACACAACTCATAGAAATGTATGGGATTCTTTATGTCTTATGGCAATATACCTACAAAGACTGCTGAGTCAAATGGAATATTTAATTTTATTTTGATGAATCTTTATATTAATTTTTACAATACTTAATTTCTATTTCCAACTAAAATGTAGAAGTTTCCTTTTCCCCTGTTTTCTCATCAGCATTTGATATTATTTGATTTTTAATGATAGCTGTCCCTTTTAGTGTAAGGTGAAATTTTAGAATTTTAGGGTTGATTTCATTTGTGTTTTTCTTATGGATAAAGATACTAAAGACTGTTAATGTGTTTACCAGACACCTGTGCTTTCCCTAATGTTGTCTGTTCATTTCACTTACTCATCTTTTTGACTGGAACCTTTATTTTAGAGGGGTCTAAATTTTTTTTTGAGTTCTTTGTATATTTGAAATGATAGTCTACCCTTAGAGGAATAGCTGAATTTTTAAAAATTCCTTTGCCTATTTATTCTTCAGATCATTTTTCCAGCAATGCAGAAGCTTTCTAAATTGATACAGTCCTATTTATTGATCACTGATGGTTTTTTATTTTGTTTTGCTTTTATTTTTGTTTTTGTTTTGTATTTTTAGGGAAGTGTCTACAGGGTGTTCAGGATCTCACTACTAGATCGGACTCATAGTGAATCTCCTGTTTACAGTCTCCCAAGATCTCGGATAACAGGTACACATCACCACTCACAGTCTCAATTGTCAGCTCTGCGCTCCCTGGGGGCAGGGCCAGCGCGGCAGGCCCAGGGATAGAACCCCCAGCCTTTGCACCTGTTTGTAGATGTTTTAATCTGCAGAGCTATTTGGCTGGCCCCATACATCATTCTTGTGTGAAATATTCAAAGTATTCCCTTAAAATTTCAGAACACACTAATATTACCTGTACTAGAGTTTAATGTAATAACAAATATAGTGATTCAAACAAATGAGTTCTAAGGATTAAAATTTCACAAGAAAAAATTTAGCAAACACATGTCATTAGAAGATACATAATCATGGTAGATTATTTTTAAATAAATAACGCGAGAAGGATCTGCAGCAGGCTTGTTTTGACTGCTTCTGTAGCCTGGTCAGGCTTTCATAGTCTCAACTGGGTGCAGATTCTGAGGATAAGGAAAAGAAGCAAGCAAAAAGGAGAAAGAAAAAGAAGCACCCCATTCATATAAATCTTCTGAAGGTTCCCTGTCAGAAACTGAGTCAGACAGTAAGGATAGTTTAATAAAGAAAAACAAGTCAAAGGATGCAACTGAGAAAGAAAAGGACAGTAAAGGACTTACCACGAAAAGAAAGGTGTATCCTGAAGATAAACCTTCTGCATCTGAATCCTTTTCAGAGTCAGATCATACTGAAGAGGTACAGGCAAAAAAGAAGAAAAGCAGTGAAGAATGAGAAAAAGCAACAGAAAAAAGAAAAAGAAGCATGAGAAACACAGTAAGAAGAAAAAGAAGGCTGCTAGTTCAAGTCCTGAGTTACCATAACATTATCAATAAAACAGAACTCCCCCATGAAGAAAGTGCAATGTTTAAAGAAATTTCAACTGTAAAATTATGATATATTTACTAACATGTATGAATTTTCTTGTTCTTAAAATTGTTCCTGGACTACTCAATAGGCACTCTAATGTCGCTATGTGAAAGGGCCATCATTGTTGCTTGCTGCTTGAACATCTACTTTTTCTCCACCATTGTGCAATAACCTCGGAGACAACATGCTGCTGTCATACTTGTGGTTAAAATAATTGGGAAGAAAACTAGCATTTTTGACTAGAAGTATCTAGTGATAAATCCATAGGAAATGAATCTGGATACATCTTAAGATGTAATCAGAATGGCCAGATATGAAAGCCTGAGAGAATGTTCTCTCTCTAGGTGACTCTCCTTAGGCATTCTATGCATAGTTAATCACTTTCCTCTGTAGCCCCATAGTCTCCTTGAACAGAAATTTGGGACATCACTTAGTTAAGGATGTCAGAGCAGAGGTTCTCTTATGTCCTGAGTCCTCACTGACCTTGAAGGGCTAGGGCCAAAATATTGTTTATCTTTGTAGCCCGTCTGTCTAATGTTTGGCCTGAAAACTTCAGTTGGTAAACATTCAGAAGAGAAACTTACTGATATTATTATCCTATAACGGAGGCAGTTAAGCTTAACATCACTATCTATCTGAATATCATAAACTTTAGGCATAAAATGAAACTGATGTTTTCCAACAACCATGGATGTTCTAAAATTGAAATTCCTATAGAATGCTAAGAAACAATTACACATTTTTACACAGATATTTAGAAATCAAACCATATTTAATATTGTAGCAGTACCAAAAAAAAAAAAAAAGAAGAAAAAGAAAAAAGAAAGAAAGAAAAGAAAAGAAAAGAAATGGCCAGACGACTAAATTTTTTAAAGTAGGGATTACATTAATGTTTTGAAATCCTTACTCTGTAGATAAGTATATCTTAATTTTTTCCACATTGTATACTTTTCATTTACCTTAGGAAGGAGCTTTTAGGGTGGAGGGAGAGGTAGTGTGCTAACTTGTTAGCTAGGAGAATAGTGTGCCTTTGCACACTATTGTGGATACGGTAGCCATGCTTCCTGGGGAGGTCAGAGCTGGGAAGGAGCCCACTTGCCCTTTATTGAGCTTAATGGTATCTGGGGACTTTGTCATCTGCTGCTTTGAGTGAATCAGAGAAAAAGCCTTTTGCAGCATGAGAAACCCCAAAGCTCTGAGTTTATACAAAAACTCACTTCAACAAAAACTGAATGTTTTTTTAGCTTTAGAATGTGTTATGTCATTTGAATTAATTTTTGACCATACTTTGGCTTTGGAAAGGAATTATTTCATATAGACACTGGTACTCTTTGAACTTAATAGCTAAAGATTCTAAAATGCATGTTTTATATTGTTAAGTTTTAACCAGTCAAGAAAATTGTATGTAACCAATGATAGTTACTTTATCTTTTTGGATGAATGTTGTTCAGGCTGTAATGTTTAGCTTTTATTAACTCTTATCTGTACTATCTCAAGTTCATTACTATGTTTAATGGCACCCTTGCCATCTGGCAGGTAAAAAGCAGGTTTTGAGTTTTTGTTTTAAACAGCTTCATATTGAAGCTGAGACTTACAAACAAGTTGAGTGGCAGGCCTGGTATGCCGTATTTTGTTACATAAAGCTATTGCCAGAATCTAAGTAAATACAATGTTTAAAAACATAAATAAATCAATAACAATGACATTGTTATATCAAGATGCCTTCACATGTATATATTTTCAAGTTTTAAGAAATGTACTATTTCCTAATTATTTAATCCACCATTTACTACTTTAAAAAGTTTATATTATCCAAAGAACTTCATGTAAAACAATTTGTGCTTTTGAAAGAAAGTGGATTACGGCATACATAAAACAAGATTTACAGGATTAATTAAGATTGAAACTATATGTGCTATAAAAGACAGTTAACTATAATATACTCTCTACCTTTCTATACAGCTTATATTCTACAATAATGGTCTTATTTTTTAAAAAAGAATAAAAGCAAAATACCAAGCAAAAACTAGACTGACCCAAAGACATAAGCTGATTTTTAATGGAGGAAATTTAAAAAACTTTTTGAAATTCATTGTTAAATGAAAGCTTCTACCATGTTAATAAAGAGAAACTGAACTTCATAAAGAATCTGATTTCCAAAACTTATTGATAAGTACCACAAAATTTATTTGTTTAATGTTTAATTGTGTTTTAGATGAAAAATAATATCATAAAAACAAATACATCAATGTAGCGAACTATGATTTTTTGATTCATGATGTTTAAATCAAGTTAAATGTATTTATTTCCTTTAAAATTATCATTTCTTGGGGCCGGGCGATGGCTCAGTGGAATAAGTGCTTCCCTGGCAAGCGTAAGGACCTGAGTTCAATCCCTGGTTCTGCCAAAATTAATTAATTAATTAATTAATTCATCATTTCATTATGATTAAAAACTAAATATCCTTTCTTCTACATTTTTGAAGTATAGAGTCATTTTACCACAAAATTGCATACCAGGTCTTCTTTTTCCTTTTCAACTGCAATGGTAACAACTGATCTAACCTTCCCATCCCTCCCTTCTTCTCTCCAACCTTCAACTAATCGTTATTCAGCTCACGGCTAACATGAAATCAACTTTTTCAAATTCTACACATTGATGAGTTCATGTGGTACTTGTTTCTCTATGCCTGGTTTATTGACTTAACATAATGAACTTCAGCCCCACCCATAGTTTTATAACTGGTAGGTTTTCATTTATTTTATGGCTGAACAGTATTCCATGGTATTTATATATCATATTTTATTCATTCATTCATTAGTAGATGAGCACTTATGTTGATTCTGTTTTGTGACTGTTGCAAATAGTGCTACAATGAATATGACAGTTCGTTCAGATGTCTCTTCAACATACTGACGTTATTGCCGCTGGTCAAATATCAAGTAATGAGATTGCTGGATCATTGGCTAATTCTGTTTTTAGTTTGTTGAGAAACTTCCATACTGTTTTCCACAGTGACTGTACTCACTTATTTTCCCAGCAACAGCATCCAAATGCTCCCCTTTCTCCACATCTTAACCAGCACTTGTTATTTTGTCTTTTTAAATATTATTCACTCTAATTAAGACAAGGCAATATTTCAGTGTCATTTCAATTTGCATTCCCTGGATGATTTAGTGATGTTGAGTATATCTGTATATTTCTATATACCTCTTGTATATCATTTGCATGTTTTCTTCTAAAATGTGTCTATAAAGGACAAATATCATATTTAAAATTGGATTATTTTCTATTTCAGTTTTGAAATTCCTTAAACATTCTGAATATAAAGCTTTGTCAAATACATAAATTGCATTTTTTTTTCATTTTGTACAATACTTCTGTGTTCTTCATTGTTAAGTAGACAGAAGCTTTTCAGTTTGGTATAATCCCATTCATCTATTTTTGGTTTTGTTCCTATTTTTGTTTTTGTTTGTCCAGAAAAGCCTTGTCATTTTGATATCTGAATCAATTTTCCTATGTTCCTCATAAAACAATAAAACAGGGGCTGGCCTGATAGCTCAGTGGGCTAAAGTGCCTGCTTAGGCACAGTGCAGCTGCTGGGGTCTGGTCCCTGGCCTGCCTTGTTGGCTCAGCCCGTGGGGGTGTGCTGAGATGGCGATGGTGACGTGTCCTGTAATCCCAGCACTTGGGAGGCTGAAAACAGGAGAACTGTGCAAGGGCCTGAATTCAATCCCCAGTTCTGAAAAAAAAAAAAAAAAAAGAAAGAAAGAAAGAAAGAAAGAAAGAAAGAAAGAAAGAAAGAACGAACAAACAAACAGGAGAAGCATTACAAGTCTAATCTCTATGTAGTGAAACCCTGTAGACCCTGTCCTGAATACAGAAAAAGAAAACAAATAAATAAATAAAATAAAACAGATATGAAAAACCAAGCTAAGACTCAATCAATAAAATGAATAAACCAAAAGAAAAATGGGCAAATGACAGCAATGAATAATTCAAGTTACACAGCTGGGTCACAAAGATATGGAATAAATTAAATCAATTAAATCACTATGATAAATTATTTTTGCTTATCTTTTAGAGTTTATTGACAAAACTAAATTTTAGAGTTTATTGACAAAACTTAATTCTGACTTTATTGTGGTTGCTGAAAATGTATAAAATGTGAAATTTTTGAACTTCTAAAGAAAATAAAAGTCAATACAACCTTTTGTGGGGCAAAAAGGAAAGACTGTTATCTGTAATGCAGATATCTTCAAACCAAGAAATTCCAGTACAAGATAAATCCTAGAAAACAGTGTTATATCTATATCTATATCTATCTATCTATATATATCAAGATTTTGTGTCATATCAGCTTCATATCCAATAAGAATAATTAAAATTTTCACACACACAGGCATTGAAAACTGCATAATGACATTATCACAATGAAATATTATACCTCCATGAGAATAATTGAATTGTTATTACTCTATACAAAATCAGAGTGATGTATGAGACATAATATACATTGAACAAGAAAAATAAGAAATCCTGAGAACTGTGTATTATGCGGGGTATTCTTGTTCAGCATAAAATCACAGTAAACAACAGAGCAAAACAAGTTAAAGAAAGACAAAATTTAGGTTAACAACAAGGGAAGAATGAAGGTGGGATTATACATAAGGAGAACACACTGTAATTTTTACTTTAAAGTTGTATAATAGATTTATGGGTGTTTATATTTTCAGCATTTATTAGTTTAATTAAACTTAATAATATTTATATTATATGTATTTCATATATAAAATAGTACATAACATAATTTAAAGCTTTGAATTTAAGCAATTTTAGCAGGTCATGACAAAAAAAGATTTGTATTTTAGACTATGTCTTATCTGTAAGACTTAAAGAATTCATTGACACATGCAATTATAATCAAAACAACAGTTTCATTCCTCACTAAAATTAAAAAAAAAAACCCTAAAATTCATAGGATGCACAGGACACATGAAATTACTAATGAAATCTTTAACAAAAGAATAAAACTGGAAGCATCATACTGACTGACTTCAAAAGGTACTAAAAATCTGTGTGAGTCCAAGCATGCTTGGTTTGGCACACAAACAGATGCGCAGACCAAGGAGGTATAACGAGTGCCCAGAAACAGCCCGCTTCATCTATAGACAACTGATTACCCACAAAGGTGCCAGAAGCCTATACTGGAGAAAAATAGCATCCTCCAATAAATGGTGCTGGGGAAACTGGATATGCACATGCAGAAGGTTAAAATTTCTGCTGTCTCTCATCTTATGCAAAAAACAACTAACGTGGATCAAAGACTCAAATACAAGACTTAAAACTTTGAAATTATTGGAAGGAAATAGAGAAACCACTTTAAGAAATGGGCAACATTTTTAAATACACACTACTCAAAACATGAGATTCAAATGAGCAATACATTTATGAGCAAAATGATGGATTTCCATCATGAGCTGTGAAATGCGATCCAAGAGCACAGTGAGATGATGCTATGCTTTGGGTCTGGATGTGCCCAAAGGAGAAAGCGTGGATGGCTGGCTGCGAGGGCAGCGCTGTCCACAGCTGGACCTTTCAGGAAGTGACTGAGACCTGAGGGCTCTGACCCCATCAATGGGTGGCCACCCCTTCCCTCCCTGCCCTGTTCCCCCTTTCTTTCCTCTTCCCTCCCCTTCTCGCCTCTGTCCCAGGCCTTCTCTCTCCTTCTCTCAGCTCGTTTCCCTCTCTTCCCTCCTCCTCCCTCCCTCTTCCTAGCAGCCTTGATGTTAGCAGCTTCCTTCAACCTTCAGCCTTCCCTTCCAGCGCTGCGCCCTTCACCCCAGGCCCTCAAACAGTGCACCCAGCACACCATCAACTAGAACTTCTGCGACTCTGGTCCAAAATAAATCCTTTCTCTTTTGAGTTTCTCAGGGATTTTGTCACAGACACAACTATCTAACTAATGGATATTATCTTACCTCAGTTAGAATAGTTCTTATCAAAAGAAAAAAAAAAGATGGGAAGAGAAAAGGCTGACAGGGATGTAGAGTAAAAGAAATGCTCATACCATTCTAGTTGGGGTACAAATGAATTCAGACAGCTTGGAGAACACTTAGGAGATGCTAAGAATCCGAAAAGAGATCAATTATATGAATCAGCTATCCCACATCTGGGTATATAGCCGAAGATAATGCTATACGCAGGTCAGAGACACCTGTGTAGTCCATGTTGGTTGCTATACTCTTCACAATAGCCGAGACAGGGGATCTACCTAGGTGTTCATTAAATGGGTCACTGGAATGGGGCGTATCTATCCAGTGGAATATTAACCAGCTATAACACAAGAGGATATCCTCCATTTGCCACAAAATGTGTAAAGCAAAATGAAAATGTTGTTTCAAACAAAATCATGGGAAATAAGTGAAACACAATGGATAAATTTTACAAGTTTACACCATAGATGGGTGCTAAAAGATAGATTGGAACACATGACAGTGATCACTGGAGGCTGTGGAGGATGGGGCGAAGAGGGCATGCTTGGAGGTAGGTAATAGGCACCTTAGTTAGATCTAGTAGAGTACTGTTATGCATAAAGGAGGGGATGTGCTTCACAATAACCTATTGTATGTTTGACAAATAATGAAAAGGAAGAGCTTGAAATATCGAAGCACAGAGTAATGATAAGGACACATTTATTACTATGATTTGAGCTCTACATATTATATATGTATATTAAAATTTTACACTAATCTTATAAATGTATAATATTAGTTGTTAATGCACACATTTATTGTTCAAGGGCATAAAAATGTTAGCTGGTATGATTTGACCGTTTTATGCTGTCTGTCTCTGTCTCTGTCTCTGTCTCTGTCTCTGTCTCTGTCTGTCTCTCTCTCTCTCTCTGTATATTTGAATAACAACTTAAACTGAGTGTGGTGGCATACTCTTGCTCCCAGATGCTTGTCAGACTGAGGAAGAAGATACTTGACATTAGGATTGTAAGGCCATCTAAGGGCTGCCAAATAGCTCAGTGGATTAAAGTGCCCATAAGCAGGCACAGGGGCCGGGGGTTTGATTCCTGGGCTTGCCATGCCAGCCCTGCCCCTAGGGCGCACTGAGACAACAATTGAGACTAGGTGTGGTGGCGTGTGCCTGTAATCCTAGCTCTTAAGAGGCTGTAAACAGATGGATCACTATGAATCCAATCTAGTAGTGAGATCCTGAACACCCTGTAGGCCTTTCCCTAAAATCAAAAAAAAAAAAAGCCATGTAGGTAAGATGGAAAAGCCCCATCTTAATCATCATTAATAATAATAATAATGATAATTTTAAAATAAAGTATATCTATTCTTATCTTTATATGGTAAATTTATCTTTACATTTATTCATTGTTTCTAAACTTGAAGGCATGCCAGAGTAACCTAGAGAGTTTTAAAAATACAGACAGATTCCACTTCAAGGACATCTGATTTGACAGGGCCTTGATGTCAAGATTTGTAAAAATTCTTCAAGGCAATTTTAACGTGCAACAAAGTATTAAAACTGCAGATCTATTCTAAAATAAACACCAATTTTCAGGGGCTCTCTCACTTGCAAGAAAGAGCAAAATGCAAATGTGTATGCTGATTAAACAGAGCATTACATGTACCTGAAAAGTCCTACTTTGTGTTTAGTAAGGAACAGAAACATCAAGTTTTGCAGACATCAAAGTTATGATTTTCCAATCCAAAAATGTATGTGAAACAAATACATATTAATATAGCTATTATAGTAATAAATTCAATATAAAATTCAATAAATTTTTTTTCCTCCAGGGGACAAATACAGATATGGCTGATATACTCTGAAAATAAACAAATGAATGCCATTAATTTACAGCCACATTTGTAACGTGCGTATTTACTAGAACCTAAATGAATGTGATTTGGCCTTTTGGAAGAGTAATGATGCTATTAATAAATGTCAATTGGAGAAAGTAAATATTTGCTAAGAATATTTTAAAAAAAAAAACAAAGTCGTGCTCCTCATGCTAGGAAAGAACCACTGAGCTATAAAAGAAGAAGAGGTTACCCAAAAGAGCTATGCATCATTTAATCCTGTGATTTATAAAAAATGCATTTGAATCACAAAATTACAATAAATATTAATGTGAATAAGAATTTCCTTTAAAATTTCTAGGTTGTGTTATTTCTGTAAAAAGTTCAATTTTTATGTGCTGAAATTTGAGTATTAAGTTTACTAGTACAATTTGGAATGATCATAAAGGCAGAGTTTTTTTACACTAAGATCTCAGCAAAGAAGATTCAGATAATCTTATTGAACTGAAGTTCATAATAATGTTACTCATTTAGATTTTTGAAGTATAACAACATTTTCATATCTTTAAAGCCTTTTTTGCTTCAAAGTTGTACTCATAGAAACTGATTAAACATGCTATCATGGGGTATAATCTCTACATTTAAAAGATAAATGTGTGCTAGTACAGTGTTTATATCTGTTATAGTAAGGCTTTAGCTTTCTTTTAAAAAGAAAAGTTGTTCTAATCTAGAATTCACTAGAGGAGACGTGCTCCAGAACATGTAGTTCTTTCATACCAATAATCTCTTCTTATCCCCCTTTATGGTAAAAATCAACACCATAAAATCAACATTTTGGAAACAAGAAAGTTAGGCTGCCTGCTAGCCTCTCTGTCAGCCAACTAAAGTGACCTCATAAGGCTATCAGAGACTCACAACTTCTGTGGAAAGATACAGTATTTTTCTTAATCTGTTTGACTCTATACACCTAATTCTAGCTCATTTATCTAGAAAGAAAACAGAATAAATCCACAGTTTAATATTGAATTGAAAATTATCAAAATTAATCTTATCAAGTATTATCTGTATTTAATGGAAAGAGAAGCAGAGAGAAGGGCTGGATTCATGAACTGCCATTAACTTTCTAATTGATCAATAAAAGATCAAGTAACTTAGTGGATCTTAGTGTCGCCATCTGTCAAATCAATGGGTTATGTTTGCTATACTTATGATTTCCTTCATACTTAAAAAAATCCTTATGATCATTACCAACCATAAATTAAAAAGAAATAAATACCTTATAGGAGAAGTAAAAAGTAGATATTGGGAGCTGAAACACTCAATTTACAGTACACAAAGGGAATAAAATGAAGTGATACAATGTTTTCTGGACACTACAGATTTCACAAAAAGCAGGGATGGACAATGGAGCCGAGAAGACTCTCAGCAACTTTGTGAGAGCAGGAAATGTACATTAAAGTGGAGCATAGTGATGTATTCCTCCGGAGGCTGAGACAGGTCATCTCAAGTGTGAGGCAACTAAGGACAAACTCAGAGAGATTTAGTGAAGGTCTTAAATTTAATATCTGGCACTAAGTTAAGGGGGGGGGGAGAGAGAGAGAGAGAGAGGCAGATTTCCATCAAAGTGCATTCTAAATGAGACAAAATGCAAATGAAACAACACACCATGTTTGGTATAGCTAAGGATATTTTAATGATAAGTAAATTTCACAAAAAGTTCATGTTTTTAGCTTCTCTTAAAAGTAAAGATCTGGCAACACTGTTCCCCAGCTCACTAAGTGGCAAAAGCTAGCGAGCTAACATGAAATTACAAGAATAAAAAAACATAAGGGGGAAGGTTAGGGAGGTAGCTCAGCAGTCTAAGTGCCTGATTGGCAAGTGCAAGGACCCAAGTTCAGTCCCTCCTACTGCGTGCCATGTTGGCCCCTCACTGAGCCAGTCACTGAAACCGAGTATGGTAGCATTTGTCTGTAATCCCTGCACTGGGGAAGTTGAGATGGGAGGATCACTACAAGTCTAAGCTATGTAGTAAGACGCTGTGCCAAATTAAAAGCAAAAATAAAATATATGGGAGAGTGCTTTATGATTTAGGCCCAAACAAGAATGTTTTAGGCCAGACCTCAAGACGATAAACAAAATAAGCACAAATAGACAAAGAGGATTATATCAAAATAAAAAGTTTCCCCAAAGAAAGAAAATGACCAATAGAGTGAAGAGACAACTTACACAGTAGGAGATGGCATAACAGGCTACCTCTCTGACAAAGGGTTAATGTCCAAAATATGCAAGGAATTTTATGCTGAAACAGCCAATACAATAACGGTCAAAAGACCTGAACAGTCGACATTTCTTAAAAGAAGACATACAAATGGCCAACAGACAAATGAAAACTTCTCAGCATCACTGGTCATCAGGGGTATGAAGAGCAAACCCACAGTGAGCTGGAATCTTCTGTGGAATGGTTATTGCCAAACAGAGAAAAAAACTGTTAATGGGAATATTTTGATAATGAAAAACTATATATGGAAGTTCATCAAACTATTAGAACTACCATAAGGTCCAGCCATTCCGGCATTGAGCATGTATGCAAAGAAAATGAATTATTGTGTCAAAGAAATAACTGCACTCTCATATCATTTTATTTTTTTTTTATTTTTTTCCATTTATTTAATATTTATTTTTTTTCAAAGTTTTATTGATAAAAAGATAGCAATGAGATAGTTTCAAATCTAATCGCAAGTACAGTTTCCACAAATAATACACTGCATATATTCTTCTCGGTGGTTAACTGCTGTACAAGCAGTGGACTTCTGATCCTATTTACAAACACCATTAGAACAAATCATTCAATTCATTAAGAGAATGCAAGTATATATCTATCCTAACCACTTTGAATACACAGATACAAAATGGACATTCATCGGTATACCCCATTTTTTCTAAGTTCCATTATTGAATATTATAGGTGTGTAAACTCAGCAAAATATTCTAAAAGAGTCCAGTAGCCCATTATAGCACTGGGTCT
>NW_004524745.1:5602274-5650283 GCF_000260255.1 Octodon degus | reverse complement strand
GTGTCCTCTGCACTTGTTACGGGTGGGCTTGGGTTCTGAGGTTGCATTTTGTTCCTTCTCGTCATTTTGTGTAGCACTGTCCTCTGCTCTTTGTTGTAGATCTTTGCTGTAGTTATAGCCTTCACATGTAGTGAAGTTAAGGTGGAGCTCTACAGAGTTTGGACTTATCCAGCTGCGTCTGGCTTATGTCTGGCTGCTGTGCTCAGCTCCTTCCCGCTGTGGACCAGGGCTAGGATTGGGTCTGGGTGGTCCCAGAACTCGGCAGAAATTCCTACTGGGCGGGAGGGGTGGGGGAGGTATGGCAGAGTGGTGGGGGGCAGCTCGAGGGGGTGGGAGAGGGTCCGGCCCACGCTGCACCTGGGCTGGGACTGGTCCCGCCAGCGCAGGTTAGCAGGAAGCTCTCCACACACTCACTGGACCTGGGCTAGGACTGGTTCTCTCTCATATCATTTTAGCACCACTTGCAATACTCAAATATTACATCTGTCATCATCAGAAGACCGGATAGAGAAAATGTGGTGCAAATGCACAATGAAACGTATGTCAGCCATAAAAAAGAATGAAATCATAACTTTTAAAACAGGGTGACCCTGGAGAACTTTATGCTAAGCAAAACAAGTCAGATGCACAAAGAGAAGTGTCTTATAACTTCATTCACACAAAATGTTTAAAAGAGTTGATTACATAGTTGGACACCACAGCCTGTCATGAGGGATGTTTTACAGAGAGGAGGTCGCGAGAGACATTACAAGATGCATAATTAGCATTAGGGGAAACAAATTTCAAAAGATAAATTGTATAGCAAGGTCTCAATATCAAATGGCAATATACTGTCTTCTTGTAAACCATAAAAAATTCAAAAAATTCTTTAAAAAAGGAGATGTGTGCTGTTGTAAACCAAAAAAGATAGATTAAGGGGGCAATGAATTTGGTAATCAGCTAGATATAATTGTTCTATGCCATGTTTTAAATTGCAAAATGTCATTTGTGTGCATGATTACTTGTCAATTTCAAAGTAAATGTATACATAAATAATGAAAGGCAACTAAATTTTCACTGGAGAGAATGCACACTTCCAATCCTTGAAAGTTTCAATGCATTTTTCATTATCAAATCTAAGTTAGAGACTTGAAATAAACACGGAAAATTATGTAGTGCAGATGTAAAACAAGGGATCACACATCTGGAAGCTTTTATACTCCCTGATTATTACATGAACTTCATATTAAAGCAAGAAGAAAAGAATAGTGCCTGTTTTACTCAATAAACTTCTCCCTGTAGAAGCATCATTCAACACAACATGAGAAGAAAGAAGCTGATGATAAAATTGGATTTAAAAAAAAAACCCAAAACTAATTATCCCCTTGAACAGAAGCTGTGCATATTTAGATCATATAACTTGCTATTGCCTGTCTTGCTCTGAAGCTTCTAGCTATTCTCACAAGGGAGTCTTAATGTATATATATATATATATATATATATATATATTTTTTTTTTTTTTTAAATCATTCCCCTAGTTCTAGTTCTGGGAATGACAGATCAGCATAATTTGAATTACCTTCCCAGAGGTGACCATCACAAGCTCTGGATGAAAAAAATATATAAAAACCAACTCTTTAAAGCACCATAAAGCAATTGAAAGTAGACAGAACTTGAAGGAGATTGAACTCCGGAAAGAGTGAGAATACAACTGGGTGATATAATCTTAAGTGTGACTTCCTCTATGGGAACACTCCAGACTTCTCATATGCATCATGGCTAATAATCAAGGAAAAGCCTGCACACCTTGTTTTAGGCGTTCAAAGAGGCTGGGTCTTTCACAGTGGCTGAATATTAACAGAAAAAATCCCACAAAGGAAGATACCATGGAGGTATCTGTACATGAATTTAGTTCAAATAGTTGGGTGCTCTATGAACCATGCAGATGTGAAAGAGACTGCAACAAGCACAGCAGAGAGTGACAGCTGGAGGCTCGGTAGTTGAACTGAAATTCAAACTGTCAGCCACTGCCAGAGAGTTTGGAATTTGCTTAGTGCCAAATCTGCAGAGCTTGGCAAAAACTGTTAGATGGCATTAATGTGACAAGACCATACTTTAAGATAAAGCATATTTTCCAGGACTAAGACATTTCCTCTAAGACTAAGGATAAAACTAAAACACACCTTCCTAATAAAGTGAGATGCTAATATGTGTAAGTTCAACGGGACCAGACCATGATTAAATTGCTGTCCACAGAAAAAGTCTTCACAGGAAGTCTCTACAGTACAAAAGTCTGTACAGGAAGTTAATAGAATCCAGAGGCTATACAATGTCATTTTCTATTGTATAAAGTGGTAAGATAATAGTGAGATTTTGATACATTGAAGATGCTTCCAGTAGTAATGCAAAAACGACTAAATAACACGAAATAAAATAGATACATTCATAAAAGAAAAGCCAATAAGTGATATAAAGTAGAATAATACAATGCTTCATTAATCAAAAATAAGGGAAAAAAGAATAATAGAGAAGGGAAAAGTGAAACAGATAGGAAATAAGCAAAATAAAATGGTAGATTTAAACTCACTTGTACTCACTTTTACTTTAAATAAAAATGGAAAAAATCTTACAGTTAAAAGAAAAATACATCAAGCTGCATTTTTACAAAATCCTGGAAAACCATGATGGGGCTCACCAATAATCTTACCTTCTCAGGCAACTGAGACAAGAGGATTCCAGGCTTGAGGCCAGCCTACTGGTTTAGCAAGACACTTACAACATAATGTAGCTCTCTGCCCTTTGTCTAGCCACACGTGCACAGTACACACGAAGCACACACACATCCTAGTCACGCTGTCTAGAATGTATTTTAAATTGAAAAGCACAGAAGTAGTGAAAGTAAAAATGTAGAAAATATACTATGCACATATATGTGTTTGCGAGAGATACAACTGAAAAATTGAGAATGACTTTTTAATAAAGGTATTACAGCAAAAGACACATTGTCCTTAATCTCCCTGAAAATATACCTGGCCTTGTGCTTTTAAAACATTTTTTCCATTATTCTTAGCACTTTATGAAGCAGTGTAGAAAGTCCTCTTTCACGTCTTAAGTTGTGCTGTCCTGGCTACCTCAAGGTCCTGGATCCATTTAATATGTCTAACTTTCATGGTCATTTTGACTTTAGGGAAGAGCCAGAAGTCAGGTTGTCAGATCCAGTGGATATGGTGGGCGAGGTGGGAGAGGACACACTACACTTTTTATGAGGCTTTCTGTTGAATGCCACTCCATAATAGCATCCACTGCTTCAGAAAGTGGCAAGAATGATATAAAAACTGTATTTGAAGAGTTTTTTCCTACCAGGTTAATGGCAATGTCTTTTGTTACAATAAGAAGTCTTAGGGCTGGTGAGATAGCTCAGCAGACTAAGCCTTTGCTTAGGAAAATACAGGGGCTGGGATTCGATCCCTGGCACTACATGCTGCACTGGCCCTGCCCACAGGCATGCTGAGCTGGCCACCAAGTCCAGGTGCGGTGGTGCATGCCTGTAATCCCAGTGCTGGAGAGGCTGAAAACAAGAGGATCACTATGAGTATAAGCTGTTTAGTAAGACCTTACACAAGAAAAAAAGAAAGAGAAAGAAATCTTTAATTTCACTACCTACTTTATGTTTTGATCATACCTTATATATAATTATGTAGAGCAGGAAGAAAAACAAGTCAGTGTGGAAATAAGCATATATGATAAAGTAAATTTTTACATGAGGGAGATTACTAGAAATAAGGAGGGATACGGTATCATATTAAAAGTGTCAACTCCTTAGGAAACACTAAAATCATAAATATATATGTACATAAAAAGTTGAGTAAATAGATAGCACCCGTAGTCTAGCCAATCCATAGTCAAATTTATAATTATAATTGGATATTATATAACATTCTGTCTCTAACAGAACCAAAAAAATTTAGTGAAGACAGAAAATGTCCGTGATATCATTAATCACTTGATCTTGATTGGCACACAGAGCACTGCACACAGCTGTACAGCGCATGCTTTCTTGTGTGTATCTTGAGCATTCACTAATGTAGACCAAATGCTAGACCATAAAAATGCACTATAAACTTTATGAAAAATTGAAATTTTATGAAGTCTAATTTCTGGAAAGAATAGAATTAAATCTGATATGAACACAGTGATGGCCATAAATTCCCCAAATTTGGGAAATTAAAATGCATACTTCTAAATAACCATGGGTCAAAGACAAATTCACAAGGATATACAGAAAAGAAAATATTTTGTATAATATAAAGTTAACATTTAAAAGCCAAGATTGGAAGAAAGTTTATAGTATCATATAACTTTGGAGAACTTTTTAGAAAATTAAAAACAATTTAAAAATTAATATTTTATGACCTTAATGCAGTAAATGTAAACAAAGGAAAGAAAACACCTAATAAGCAACAATATAAAAGAAAAAAAACAACTATAGGATAATAAGACCAAAATGGTCAGTCAGGGGCCAGTGAGACAGCTCAGCAGACTAAAGTGCCTGCTTAGGCAAGCACAAGGACCGGGTGCCACATACTGCGCCAGCCCTGCCCCCAGGGTGGGCTGAGCCACACACACACACACACACACACACACACACAGTTAGTCACAATAAGTACTTCCAAGGTCTAAGGACAAGACTACAGTACAATCTATGTACTTAAAATTTGAGGACAGCAACATCCTGAGACTGGAATGGCAAACTAGGGAGCTGGAATGACCAATTCATGCCATGAAAGCCCAAGATTTGAGTTTTCTGTCTGTTATAGTTTTTCAATTTTTCTATGAACTTTAACCACACTTCTAACTCCTTATGAACTCATCAAAATACAAGGTATAAAATAGCCTGCATTTGTTGCAAAGCCTTCTTTATCTACTTTGTATAAATATAAAATTTATTTCTGCAATAATATTACCTCTGATACACCACAAAAAATGTTTTTATTAAAGAAAGTGATATGCTTTGCATTTCTTTCCAGAGCTCTAGCACAAAACAATGATGTACTAACAACTGATAGAAAATTCAGTTTTACCTGCTTACATTGGAACAGAATATAAAATTATGTGTCTTTTGTTATAAAAGCTTCCACCAAATAAAAATGCTGAAGAAGCATTTGAGTTAAAGCTAAATCATAACCTAATGCATTAAATTCTGAGTACAAAATACTGGCAACTGACCTAATTAATTAGCTTCTGTTTATAAAGAAATTGCAAGAGGAAAGTAGATTGCAAATACTAATTTGTCCTAGCAGAATTAATAATTATACTTTATCCCTGTGATAAAGCTGCATTGCCCTTAAGAGGGAATTGTACTGTTATTTTTAATACAATCAAGGTTTAAAACTTTCAAGTGGTAACATTAAAACTTGCAGGAAAACTTTTCATGAGACAAACGTGTTTGGCAAGGCACAGCCTCCATATGAATGCAGCCGAGGTGCCTGTTTGAGAACTTCTCAAAGTAGACATTTCTCAAGGGAAGAGAAAAAGGCTGGAGGATCCGACATAGCCCTGTATCAACTGGCTACATTCTTTCCATGTCCTCATTAAAATTCATTTCATAGGTTCAGTAGGTTATGGGCCAAGTGTCCTACTTAAAAATTTGACTAGTGAAAGCAAATCCCATAAAACATTGTAAATGAACACCTCAAAACTTATTGTGTAAAGTTAGCAAAGTGTAAAACAGGAAGTTTGTAGAAAACAGGCACCATCAGATGTAGAAGAGAATTCTTCCCTATTTAATTAATTTGCTGAGGTCCAATCTGTTCTGCACGTCACATGGGAAAGTAAAATCTTGTTTAATTTTGTAGGGTTATAATAGAGCTGTACTGAATCATTCTCCAGTTAGTAATCTGAAAAGCCAAAGTTTAAAAAGTACATATAACGCAAAATAAATTTTTAGGGTGAAATTACCATCAAAACGGGATTTTTTTTTTCCTTATTTATTTTTGGTGATCTTGTGATAAGCAACAAAGACGACTCACACAGAAATCTATGCATTTGTTGTCACTGTTAAGGTTATAACATCATTATTAAATAAACATAATTACTGGGATCTCATTTTTTTCTAAGATATTTGATATTTTTGCTTCGTTTTTAACTAAACTATACAGAATATATATGGATATATATTTATTTTACAAATATAAAAATACTTTTCTGAAAAACATAAATACTCGCATTTGCCTACATTAAAGGAAATACCTAACACTAAAGACCAACCTTAAGAATCTGACTTTTAAGGGATTCTTATAATTCAGAAATGATATCATCTCATATTCTCTATTTTTCTTATCCCTGTAATGAATTGGTCAAATATTGCCCTCATCAGGCCAGAAATAGTTCACAAATACATGTCTGGAGTTGCCAGCAGCTAAAAATCTGGCTGAATCACACTCACTGAAATTTCTACCACTGATTAGAAACACGAGTTCTGGCAAAGACATTTTCAACAGACAATTACTATAAACCTAGGCCATTTTCAAACTCAGTTTGAAATCTCGAAAGAGAGATAAGAGGAATAAGAGAAATATGAAGTTAACTCAGCCATCACTTTCAAATCATAATCCTTTGTCTTTTAAGGACTGGCTTTGGTCACTCCCCCTACTTAGAAATTTCCAAGGGCTTTTCTTTGTACTTACAATAAAACCAGACTTCACTCTGCAAGTGAGTTCCACCATGTGTGGTGTGGGTGGTAGCCTCACCTCCATGCGTCTGCCTCACTCTCTACCCTGCAGGCATCCAGGCTCTGGCGCGTGGTGGCTCCTTCCTCTTTCCAGTCCTTGTGCTCACTGACAGCTTGCCGGTTCCCTCTGCCTGCACTCTCTCTAGAAAGCAGGTTCCTCCTCCGTAGGACTCCACCTAAAAACACTACCTCAAAGACATGTTCCTGGCTACCTAAAAGTAGAATTTTATCCCTTTTATTCTAAACAATTCATTAGTTTTACTCCTGAGTTTTAGAGCAATCTGTAATTACTTCAATTGCTTATTGATTTTTCATCTTATTTAGATTATAAAATATGTGAAATTGAAGGGCGTATTATAAATTAGGTGAAATTGCTTGCCACTCCATCTATGGTACTTGAGAAGGGGCAGGACCTACCCTGGATATTTCACTTGTGTATAACTTCCTATTGTTTTTAAGCATATTTGGAAAGCTTAACAAGCCTACTCATTGGCCCAATTGTCCTGTCTCAAATGTCAATTTGTTTTCTTCTTCCAATCAGGTGAAAGGAGAGGGAGTGGTGAAAATTTAGACGTCTGTGGAGGGCAAAGAGGACAGCACTGTCTGATAGATTGCACATCAAATGTGAGTGAAATAGTGTCAAAGATTATTTCAGGGGCCAGGGAGATGGCTCAGTAGAATAAGCGCTTCCCCAGCAAGCGCAAGGGCCTGAGTTCAATCCTCGGTTCCGAAAAAAAAAAAAGAAAGAAACAAAGAGAGAGAGAGAGAGAGAGAGAGAGAGAGAGAGAGAGAGAAAAGATTATTTCAGCCTATAAAAGAGTGAAAGAATGAATCTTCTCTTTACTAAAAAAATAATGTGGTGAGCATATTTGAGAGGAAGAAGATCTCAGAGGAAGAAGTGTTAAGTTTGAAGTTGTTGTATATTCAGTTAAATAAGAACAAAGTGCAGAGGCTAAATACCTCTCAGCATAAAATAAAAAAAAATCAGGCTGGTAAATGACCAATGGAGAACAACGCACAAACGTTTATTATACTAAACGGTACTAGCTGGAGTAATCGGATAATCTACTTTTCACATACAGATTTCTGCTAAGTGTATACTAAATGAAACTCATCCACTCACTGTTGCCATAACTGAGATTCTGTGGGATTCATTTGGTTAAGATCTCTGTCCTCCATGAGTCCCTCATCGTAGCTCTTTAATAGATCAGACTTAAACTTTGCTGCTGAATTCACAACAAATATTTCTCCTTCCCTTTTCTTTCTGCTTTTAAAACACGAATCTTAGTGTTTGCCAAATACTAAACATTAGTGGATCTATATTGATTGCTTTCTAGAGAAAAGTGATATTCTTGATTTTTCTGTATCTAAGGACCTAACCCTTAAACTTATATAAATTTATGGAATAATTGATCCTTTGCACATTTTCCTTTTTTCTTTCTTCTCCCTATTTATTCTTTGCAAGTATAAGAATCTATTCCTTGCCAGTTTATTTACCTGAGCCAATTAGACAGTTTAGAAGCAAGTCAAATGATGCATGTGTGTACTCTTAAAGATAATACTTACTCAGTGTTAGATAGAATTATCACTTTAAATAATGCTATTTTGATTACTATTTTTACTAGTTTTCATCCTACATGGGGACATTTTAGAATACTTTATTTAAACTTTCCTTTCAAATGTATAGTTATAGAAGAAGAAATAAATCAGTACAAAGAACATATTTTAGCACAGCTGCTTGAGCAGAGGGAAGTGGATTCCTTGTAAATTTTAAATGTTGGTCTTTCCAAGATAGAAGCTAATTCTGGGGTAGAGGAGGGGATAGATAAATCATTGAAGATAGTAAAAAAATTGCCTATGTAAGTCAGGATTCTGCAAAGAAAGGGGTGTGTGTGTGTGTGTGTGTGTGTGTGTGTATCTGTGTGTATCTGTGTGTAAAATAAGGAATTGCTTCAAGTAGTTACAGAGACTAACAAGTCTCAAGATCTTCCATTGAAAGCTAGAGATTCAGGCATGGTGAAATACACGTAGCTCTATTTCTAGTCCCAAAGACTAGAACCAAGTTCCAATCTGCAAGCTTCTTTTGCTTAGTTTATAGTCAGTATATTAAGGAGACATTCATACATTTCAACAACTGCTTAAATTCTAATATCTAGGTTTAGCTATGTGAATATATGATGACTTTTAAACATGTAAGGAAAGCTATTGATCATAATTTGCATACTATCAACATTAAATTAGCTACTTTGAAGCCTAAGTGGCTTGAAGTAAGCCTGGACCATACCTAAGGAACTTGTCTTGTACTTGCAAATTACCTTTCTAGCTAGTCTGTTCACTCTAGTTTCAAAGTTACTTAGCTCTGGAAGTCATGATTCAAGGGCTTATCATGCTCAAAGAGAAGGAGAAAATATATAAAAAGGACTAGTCAACATAGTTTTATACAGATAGTCTAAAAGATGGCCAGCAGCAGGAACTGCTATTCTAGAAACGCAAGACCTTAAGAAACAGCATATTGGGATAAACTCCTTCATTAAGAAGGCATAATTTCTAACACTAATACTTCATGCTAAATTATATTTTATGCCTACTTCAAGTAATAAGGTAAGACAATAGAATGGAGAAGCATCACAATGAGTCCTACTTAATACAAATAACTAGATAGATCAACACTTCTCCACAACCTTTCCTTTTTCTGATTGCCAGTTACACACAGAGACTTAATCTATAGCTCAATAATGAAGAGTCACACACTAAAGTCAGAATCTATAACTAGCATTTCAGCTTAAGCTTGTCTACATATATAACTGAAATTAATTATAAGAGATAGCCTAACAGATCCCAGGGGTAGGTACTTTTCACAAATATTAAACTTATTTAACTTCATCTTGCACACTAAAGTCATTATACGTACAGGAAAAAGTTGGAGCTTTTGTATTTGTGTTTATTCTTTGCTTAACTTTAAAAACACTGCAATGATTATTGAAATAAAAGCAAAAGCAAATAATGTGCATGTGATGACCGTAGTCTTTCACACAGTCACCTCTACATAGAAAAATCCCAGAAAGAAGTGTTATTCACTGGCCTCATAAGAGGTCTAACACTGAACATCACCTCTGGAAAAATACTGCTCCTCCTCATAGCCTTCTCCATTACAGTGGCACCATCTTTTCTGATTTAGATCAAAGTCCACCATTGCTTCACTTCATCAGTGAATGATCTCTTCTACTTCTTCTTAGGCTGGAGTTTTAAAGAGAGCTTATTAGGAGAGAGAAAGCTGTTTTCAGGAAAGTTTACCTTGAAATCAGTTAGGTGACCCTTCCCAGGAAGGCTATGACAAATTGGCATGCCTCCACTTAGCACACACTTGATGTCTCCGTGCTTGACACTCTGACCTGGATGAGAGGTGCAGACTGTGGTTCGGTTGTCAAGAGTGAATCTTGGTTTTTGAAAGCCACACAATGTTTTAACCAGTTATGTATCTACACACACAAAATGAATAAAAATGGTCTTTCTGATCAGACACAAAGATAAAATTTCAGCTTAAGCAGGTGGGCAGGAAAAGTTTCTCTGTACTTGCAAAAGTTAGCCTTTATTTTATTTAAGCCTTCTACTGACTGGAGGAGGCTTCCTAAATTAAGAAGACAATGCACTTTACTCAGTCTATTAGTTCAAATGTTAATATCTTTCAAAAACACCTCCCAGACACATGCAGAATAATGGCTGGCCAATATCCAGGTGGCCTCTGGCCCAAGCAAGTGGACACATCAAATTGGCAAGCATATATCACATAAATAAAACTAGACAGTTATTTTCTTTCAAGAATCCCTGAAGAATTTTAGTTGAACAAAATGAACATATTTTTATTCATATATTCTTTTCTTTCCCAGAAAGCCCATTTTAACCTTTGGAACACTGCTATAGCTCTACAAAATTATACAGGTTCTCAAAATCCAAATCGGGAATGAGAAAATTTTGGTTTCTTATCTTAAGTCTACTGTTCTGCTTCTTATCATGTGGATGATCTTGACAAGTCATTTAAAATTGTGAAGTTTTAATTTTCTAACTACAAGTAAACATTGAACCAAATACCCCTATGGCTTTTCAAGGGAATGGCTTTTTTTTTTTTTTAAACAGACTTATTCATTTGATTTCCTGTAAAGACTAAATGATGTTATAAATGTTATGTTATAAATATAGTGAATATAATGTAGCTTTAAAAATCCCTAATACATAAGGAATATGTAAGGAACTTTATTTTTTTATTTTAATTTTGTGTGTGAGTGTGTGTGTGTGTGTGTGTGTGTGTGTGTGTGTGTGGTAGCGGGGATTGAACTTAGAACTTCATACTTGCCAGGCAGGCACTTATGCTGCTGAGCTATATTCCCATCCCTCATAAGGAACTTTAGACAAGGTTGCAATCTTTAAAAGCATGAAAAGGAAAGATTTTTGTGTTGCATATTTTTTATCTTACAAGTCTATAAACATTATGAAATGATAACCCCATTATGCTGGGAATGGCTCTTGAAATTGGCTCTGACCTCTTTTATCTACTGCTCTGCTGATTTGCCTGCAGTTAAAACAGTGGTTAATAATGCAGAGAAAAAAGAAAGGAGAGCTTCACATTCTACAGCTTGAAGAGCTCCCACTGACCATGGCTGGCAGTGACTTGGGAATGCTAACTTGTCTTCTTCCAAGATTGTGCTAACCATGGTAATAGTCTCTGCTACGCAAAAATACCAGAACATGACTTTCTACCCTGGCTTGCAGACACAAGAAGATGTTAGGTTGACACTTTTTTAACCATGAATCTTTTTTAAAATGTTTATGTTTGTGCATGGAAGTGCATGCATTTGTGTGTGTGTGTGTGTGTGTGTGTGTGTGTGTGTGTGTGTGTTCTGAGTCTTCTTTCCCTCAGCTTATTAAATATAGTTATTTTAAAAATATACTTGAACATGATTATATGTTTATAATCTATTTAACTCCTCATCTCATCACTTACTTCCCACTAATATACAAATGAAATCAACTAAAAAAAACAGTAATAGAGGCACTTGTCCACATTCTGGACTGAAAATATGGTAATTATCTCCCTGTTGTGATTCACCAAGGCAGCCAAATAGGGTCACCAAAGTCCTAATGGGATTTCAGAGGTCAGAATTGTCTGCTTGGGCTGCCTACTTGAATCAAATTAACTGTTCCTTTTTTTATAATTCTCATTCATGAGTTAATGTATAGACATGATTATAAATGAAATATATAAAAAAGGTTCCTGACAGGGAGACTTGCTCAGCAACAGAGCATATGGCACTGAATAACTTCTATTTCTTTTTTTTGTTCTAGTTAATGTATTTACTACAGGGTCTCACTACACGGATTGGACTCATAGTGATCGTCCTGTTTTCAGCCTCGCAAGCTCTGGGATTATAGGCACGAACCATCACTCCCAGTGTCTAATTTCCATTTCTTATTAAATGCACAATTGAGACAGGGTTGGGTTAGATGTATCTTTGACTGTGAAGAGAGCCTTTTTCAGAACACTTTCCATGCTTTCATGTATTTAAGTATTTTCCTAATGTATAGTATTCTGCCTATATACCTCTACAAAGAAGCAATTATAGGTTTATCTTTATGTCTCTCTCCCGATGATCACCAACTTGAGCCTGTCATTTTATCATACTCCTAAACATTGTGACAAAGGGATAATAAAACTCTGAAATGTGGGAATAACATTACTGCTTTTTGAGCCAGAAGTAGAGAAATTTGCAGTAATACTAACTATTCACCGGGCTTATCTTGGGTCATGTTTTATGAATGGATTTCTTATACCAAATTTTGGCAGTTTTCATAAGCTGAACAATTCAAAAAAAAAAAAACTAAACAAGAGAGAGTAAAGGGATTCTGAGTTACAGATGTGCAGCTTTCCATTCTTTTGGTGTGCATGTCCTTGTCATAACCTCTGCTGGCTTCATCTCTCTTTACTTATCTTGTGGTGGACTCTTTGGCCAGGTATACTGAAAATTCTGTAACACACAGTGTGGTGTGTGATGACTGAAAAGAGCCAGAAAGAATATAGCAATTGTTCCAAAATCAAGAAGAGATTTTTGCTAACACATTCAGGAAGCCCAGTGTGTTGCTTCTACTGCTGTTGCTTCCACAGCCATAGCTACCTATCTCCACCATCTTCACCATCACTATTGCAATGTACTGATAGGAGCATAATAAGACTAAGAAGTCTTCAGCTTGGTGTCATCCAACTCATACCTCACTAGAATGTCTCTGCAGTCATGATGAAGACTATTAAAAGAGTTATCTGGCGAGGTTTTGAGAATGAGATTTAACTGCCACACCTAGGCCCAGGTATAGGGTATGTCACCTTGCTAATTCAGCAGGCTTCTTGTTCCCAGCCATGTATGGCTCTGTAAGAACTTGTCTGCATGCCAAATGGAGTTCAGATCCTTCTTCTATATTTTATCTATGGCAAGAAAGTTGAATTTATTGAAATTAGACCATGGGAAAGTGAGGATTGTGAGGCTGAGTCGATCAGATTTTTTAATGCTTTGCCTTTAGAAAAATTTAAAAATTATTGCTCAGTGCAAACATGCCATTTGTAGTTCAGCCTTCTCCCACAAGAATGTTACTAGAAATCTTGTACTTGACTTGCTCTTCCTATGATTCATCTATCACAATCTCTCCTTCTTGATATTAGTATGTTAATAAGCAGTTGATTTGTTGAAACTATGTGATAATACTGGTTTGTTAAACAAATAGTAAAATTTCAATGTGTAAGATTGTCTTTCCTTTTGAATAGTTTCATACAGGAAAAAAAGAAAAACAGAAAGGAAACCACATGACATTAATTCTGGCCCAACAGGCTCAGGTTAGTGAGCTACTGTGAACAGCTAAAGTTTAGTGACATATCACTTCTGATATGATGGATGCTTAGCAATTACTGATCTTATATTGCACTGACAGATTTGGCACTGAAAGTGGAAGCTATTCAGAATGATAAATGGATATGACAACTTATTAAAGATAGAAGCCATGATCAGTGTCGGATGTAGATGTACCCTTTTCAAAAGGAGATAAGAGATGAAAGAAAACAAAAAGGGATAATAAAAATGCAAATAAAAATTTTGAGAAAGAACACATCTATGGAACACATTAATTTTTAAAATATAAAAATTCTAGAAATTTAGCAGCAGCATTGCTTGTGATTAATGAAAGTACTGTGAAACACATTTTTCATGTATTTATAACTCATCAATTCTATCATTAGTGTTTGGCTCACATCTTTCCAGTTATTGGAATCTCCCTCAGGACTGTGCTGCTGACCACTGGAAGTCTTTCTGGAGGACCACTGGAGCCTCCTCTAAGACCTCTGGTTTCACCAGTCTATGGCAGGAACATTTTCACATGAAGTCTGGTTAACTTCTATGCTAAGTTTTCTCAAATGCAAAGGAATGACATAGAGTATCGGGACACTGCTAATATCTCTGGGAAGAGTTCCTTAAATGTATATCTCTGTGAGACCCACCGTACCACTGCTAATGGTATATATCATTCAGAATCATATTTCTTAAAAATTATTTGGAAATCTAGCAGTAAAAGAGATTGTAAATAAGACAGTGAAATATCAAGAAGGGCTACTGCATTTGATTCTAATGACAATATGTTTTCTATAACTTTTTAGTATATTATTGTGCCAAATGCAAACGTTTTATTAGAAACAGAAATTCACTTATGTGTTTATAGAAACATATTATGTGCCATGTACTACGTTACTGCCCTTTCCAACTAATGAAGCTAGACTATGAGCTTTGAAAGTTTTGTGTACTGTTTTGGCACCGAATGATTTGAATTTTAAGAAGTTTGCATTAGGATGATACTGAAAGGTCTTTGGAAGTACACTTTTTATATACCTGAGTCCTCACTGTCATCTCTACTCAGTGCACAGGATGTGCTGTTCAGAGATACTAAAATAAGATGACTCCACAGAGCAGTTCACTTGGGACAATCTCTCTTAGCACTTCATGAAATCACCTCCCAACATTTAAGAGCTTTTAAAAACACTACATCAGAATTTAAGGCTTCCCAGCCTTCCTTTCTAAAGCTTGATAAATCTTCACAGATTTTCTCTTTCCCTGGTTGTTCCTAAGACTTGGTACTCTGATTGCTTTTATATCATTCTCTTTTTTACAGACTGTTACAGTTTATGTCTTCCCCCAAAGCCTCATGCAGTCATGGAGTTTGTGATTAACTCAGTGATCCACTGGAATTATGGGTGTGAGTGCTGCTGGGATTATGGGTATGAGTGCTACACCCAGGCTGAAGAAGACAGCCTGAATGCAACACAAGGGACCCAGCCTTGCTCTCTGTAGCCGCCGTTGCCACTGCTCCTTCCTTTGCTCTCTCTCTTTTTTTTCCATAATTTTATTGAGAAACAAATAGCAATGAGACAGTTTCAAACCAAATTGGTAGGACAGTTTCAATAATTAACACATTGCATACATTCTTCCTAGTGGTTAATTGCTGTACAAGATGCAGACATGATATCCTATTTACAAACACCATTAGAACAAATCCCTCTATTCATTAAGAGAATGTAACTATATATCTATCCTAACCACTTTGAATACACAGATACAAAATGGACATTCATCTGTATGCCCTTTTTTGTTTAGTTCCATCATTTGAATGTTATAAGTGTGTAAACTCAGAAAAATATTCTAAAAGAGTCCAGTAGTCCATCATAGTATTGGGTCTTCCACTTCACTGGCAATGTCAGAAATTGTTGACCTGAGTCCCCTACAGCTCAACATAACAGCATGGCTTTACTTCTTATACTTCGTTTTTATACTTTTCTGCTGGATGGTTAAGACCAAGGTAAAGCAGGACCTGTGCAACAAGAGTTGTAGATTTTGGGTCTGATAAGGTCAGTGAAATCCCCTCAGGATTTATCCTGAGATCCTGTACCTCAGATTGTAGAACCTTTGTCAGTGTCAGCCATGTGGATGAGTCACGGCCATTGCTTGGCCAATGTGCTCTCTGTGAAAGCCTGAGAGAATTTCTCTCCATAATGATTGTTCAAAAAGAAGGGGGTGGTGAATGAAAGCAAGAGATAGGAAAAGTAATATTGCGGGACTGTACTGCTTCAAGGTTGTATATGGTTAGATTTTTGGACTTATGTATAAACATAAGAAGTATATACTTATTTATGCCTATTTTTAAAATATATTCTAATGTTTAAATGTTTTTTCATCATATTCTGTAGGGACTTAAAGTTCAACATATCAATACTTGATGAAAAATACCTGTTCCATGTTATGCCTAAGATGTTTGATATGCAGACAGATAGTGAGGTTAAGCTTAACAGCCTAGGTTGTATGGTAATAACAATAAGCTTGTCTTCTGGATGGCTAACAACCTAAGTTTGCAGACCAAAATTAGAGAAAAAGGAGGGCTACAAGGAAAGCCAACATTTTGGCCCTAGCCTTCCAAGGTCAATTAAGACTCAGGACATATGAGAACTTGTACTGTAACGTCATGTAACTCGGTAGTGTCCCAAATTTTCTGATCAAGGAGAGTATGGGGCCAAAGAGGAAAGTGATCGATGATGTAGAGGGCTCTCTTGCTTTTTGCGGCTTCCATGTACCGCTGCTCTCTCTGCCATGTGATACTCTGCCTTGGAACCAGTTGAATATCAACTGAAACCTCAACTGACTGAGCTAAATCAACCTTTTCTTCCTCTATTTTGGATGTCAGGTATTTTGTCCCAGCAATGAGAGAAGAGTAACTGAACACAGACACTGAATGGTGGCATTCCTTAAAATTCTACCCCATGCCTGCATTTTATCTTTCTCTGCACTCATCCAAGTCAATGTTGCTTATGTCTGTTGCTTAATCACACCATCGCTCAAATGACTCATAAAGCACACTTCTTCCTAGCTAGAAAACTGAAATTCACTGCCTCTTTGACATCCCACTGAAAGTGCTCAAAGCACTACCTTAAATTCAGCATGCCTATAACCAAACTTACAGTCTCCTCCCATCTCCACTATACCTTGTCCTCTTTTGTCATTCTGTTTCAGAAAATGATACTCTTTTAAGACTTGTTGCTCAACCTGGTAAAGAAGGAGCCATCTTGACATTTTCCTCTCCTTACAGTCTCTCATATCTGCTCAGCACCAAGTATTCAAATGTTTATGGCATGTTTATAGATTATGTTATATCATGGTATATTTAGTGACATAATAGTACAATTGTGTTTGTTGTGAGCCAGCCCATCTGGTAACCTTTAGTTTTAGTATTTTAATTGATATATAAAATTTAGACATAATCATGGGATATCATGTGATATTTCAATACATACATGCATTATGTATTGTCCACATCAGGATAAATATAATCTGTCTCTTCAAATAGTTATTTATTTATGGCAAAGACATTTTTTAAAAATTCCTCTATATTTAAAAAATAATGTATTATTGTTCTCTGGCACTACCCTACTAACACACCTGACCTTCTTTTTCTTCTTACTTCTCCCCCTTAGTCGATTTTTCCTCATTTCTTCCCCCCCTCCCCTCTCCAGTCTCTGATAGGCATTATTCTACTCTCAATTTCTATTACACTGAAAATAAGACTGATATCACACAGTACTCGCCTTTCCATGCTGGCTTATTGAATTTAACATAACGACCTCCTTTTTTACCCATGTTGTCTCAGATAACAATAATCCATCCTTTTGTAGCCAGCAAGTATTCTACAGTACATATATACCAAATTTTATTTTTCTAATCATCAGGAGTTGGGTACTTAGCTTATTTCCATCTCATAAATAGAGCCAAAATAAACAAGAGATTACAGACCTCTCTTCAGCATTTTGACTTCCTTTCTTATGGGCATACACCTACTAGTGAATAATGATCACTTTTAGCAATGATCTCATAATATCACAAATGTACTCCCAAAACAAAAATAATATCATTCCCCAATTTCATAAAGACACTAAGATTTAAAGAAGCTAACTTACCCATGCTCACTTAACTACAGCCTTTCACATCTCTTGTTAAATCACAATCTCTTACATACATGTACACACACATACACGTGCACATACACACACGCACACACACACACACACACAAAGTATTGGTCCTCACATTGCCACATCTAATAGATTTACTACTGCTTAAGGCTCTTAAAATAAAGTTGAACATTGTGACCATCTCCCTAACCTTATTCCCCTGTGGTTTCATTGACCCAGCCACCACATGGCTCTCCTAGTTCTCTAAATCCTCTGGATCCTTTCCACCACAGGGACTTGCATATCTTGTCTTCTTTGTCTGACATAGAACCTCCTTCCTCCAAATCTCCTCCCAATTCCATTCCTTATACACCATGCACACCTCTCTTTCAAAATATATATTATTCGCTACATTTTGAAGCTTTCATTCATCAAAAGCATCATTATAGAAAATTAATACATATGTATAATTGTTCATATACATTTCTGAGTTTAGATAATGTACATCTTCTAAACTTGATTGCAAGTTCCATTAGGAAAGCACTATCACCTTCTATTAAGTATTTTGCCTGAGGCATTCCAAAAATAATTGGGTAAAAGAGTATATGAAAACTAAGATACTACTGGGTGCAAAGTTTCAAATATTTTTCACAGCAAAGATATGCTAGAGTCATGAATTGTGATTCTACACAAGAACAATAAGTCATAGTGATTTTCATAGTTTATTCTAGAGCCTAGCACAATGTGTGCACACAAAGATATTCAACTAATGCTCGCTGAAGGAATATGCCACTTTATTAACAGGTAAGTTTTCTGCTTAGCACTTAAGGCTAGTTTAGCCAGCAGCAACATTTACCTAAGTAGGTAGATATCTAGAAGCACTTGCCCTAAATAATAAGGTTTACAAAAACTGCATGTGCCTAATCAAGTACCTGACTATCAGGAATGTACTTAGAAATAAAGGAAACTTAAATCCTTTAGCTGATTGACTTCATATTTTTGAGGGTCCAGAAAGTGGGAAGATTCTGTCAATTTGATTAATATCATATCCAAGCTTAGAGTCCAATTAAGCAGGTAATACATGTTTGCCAAACACTGAAAAAAACATTTCATCACAAACTGAACACTGCCTTTTGCTTTCAAAGAGAAAAGAGCACAAGAAAACACAAACCAAAGCCATGTAGTCTTTGTTTTCTGTTGTATAAATTTTATTTGGCCATAAAGCTGTCATTTTGATTCTACTTGATCTGTATTTGAAATATAAAACTTTCACCAAGATCATTTCAATACTTGTGTCATTTTTAAGGTTCTGCAGTATATCACATATTGTGGCAGTGTAAATGGAGAACTCCTACGGTTGATGATTGTATTGAAGACAGACACCTGCAGTGAAAAGTGGAAGCTAAAGTTACGGCCCCATTGATGCAAAAGTCCCTGCTAAGATCAACACTCTATTTCACCAATAGGAAGGCAAGAAAGCATAAGAGATGTATCAGAAAGATGGGGATCAATCTTTCTCCGAGGCAAGACTGCAGATAAACTCTGAGGTATATATTGAAAATAGACATAACAAGAATAGTTCTGTTATTGGCAATTGCAGTACACCTCTGAGCTACCAACAGAATTTCAATCTCAACAAAAGGAAAAATAAACAAGTGGAACTACATCGAACTGTAAAACTCATGCACAACAGAGAAAACCATCAACAAAATGGGAGGCCAACTCATACAATATGAGAAAATAATTGCAAACCACACATACAATGAAGGGTTAATATATAAAGAACTATACAATTTACTAGCATTTTTTAAAAATACAAAACACAATTCAATTAATGACAAAAGAACTGACTAGATACTTTCAAGAAGCCATACAAATGGAAATAGTCATATGAAAAAGTTCTCAACATTACTAATAAGGAAAATGCACATACAAAAAGTCAAAAATAAGTATTGGTGAGGATGTAGAGAAAAGAAAATACATAATATCAGTGAAAATGTAGAACAGTGAAGGTATAAAATACAGTAATGAGCCTACTCAGAAAACTAAAACAACTGTGCTATGGCTCAGAGCTCTCACTTACCTGGTATGTATCCAAAATAACTAAAATCAGTATGACAAAAAGTTATTTGTACTCCCAATCTCTAGAAGTCTGAAAATTTTATGTGAGTGATCTACACTGCTAATCTAATTGATTTCTTAATACTTAAATATTCCACAGGGGTTCAAGAAGTAAGAGCTCATCTTTGGGGCTTGGAAGATAGCTCAACAGTCTAAGTGCCTCCCTGGCAAGTACAAGGACCCCAGTTTGATCCTTGGAACTACATGCCTTGCCAGCCCCAGGAAGTCTGGGCATGTAGTGCTGGCCCAAATCCAGGCATGGTGGCACACGCCTGTAATCCCAGTATTGGAGAGGCTGGGACAGAATGATCACTATGAGTCTGAACTGCATAGTGGGACCATGTATCAAATAAGTTATTTATTTAATTAGAACAAAATAGAAATCATTTCTGAAAAACACTGAGTGTTCTTATCTCTTTCCTGATAACAATTGTGATCAACAATGTTGACTACCAATGTTTGGAACTTTACCATCCATAATATCGTGTCACCATAGCCTTAAAACACATGCATGACACAGTGAAAACCAGATATTTTTGCTAACTATGCAATTAGAAATAAAAATGAAACAAAACATAACCAAAGAGGAAATCATCATAGAACTACGTTCTTTTTTAAAAAATATTTTTTAAAATCTTTTATTGGGGCTGGGGAGATGGCTCAGTGGAATAAGCACTTCCCTGGCAAGTGCAAGGGCCTGAGTTCAATCCCTGGTATATATATATATATATATATGGTACAGGGTCTTACTATACAGCTTGAACTCATACTGATCCTCTGGTCTCAATTTCCCCAGAACTGGGATTATAGGCATGCGCCAACACACCTGGTTTTGGGGCTGGCATGATATGCAGTTTGGGGTATCAAACACAGGTACTTGCACTTGCCAGGCAGGTGCTCAGACTACTGAGCTATCTCCCTGGTCCTAAAAACTATGTTTTTGAAAAGTTGCCAGCAACAATTCAAAGCTTAAAAAAAAAGACTAGAATAGAATGCAGGGATTAAAAATGCAAGCCCTTAACTACTTGTTACAATTTTATTAAAGTAAAAATTAAAATTTATGTTCTGAAGAAAGTAAATGATTTAAGACAATTTACTAAATTATGTAACAAATAGACAGGGAACTAACATACCCAAGCTCTTTACTTACATCATTTCTTTATATGCATATGACAAAATTAAGAGCATTACAAAGTTTTTAATTTTTTAGAGATTAGATCCCTAAGGTTCAGAGAAGTTAAGCAACTTACCCAAAATCAAATAGAAAAGCTATGAAATAAAAATTATGTGATGGTATCATGGAGTTTAAACAATTTTTGAATAATTTTATTATAGCATGTTATAATCATTGCATTATTTGTTTATATTTTACTACTTATCATTGTTATTTTATTGTATCTAATTCATAAATTAAATTCTAAAATAGACATATGTATAGAAAAATATAGCATATTTATTAAGATTTATACTATTATTAATATAATATTAAAATCTGGTTTTTGTTATTTTTCTATTATTTTTCCTTTTTTTTCTTTCCTTTTTCCATTTTTTTTTTGTATCTTGCCACATTCAACATTTTAACCAAAACAGAACAGAACTGACACAAAGACAGACACATAGACCAAGGTGAAATTATTACACGTTAATAAAAACATAACCACTTTTCATTTCCTGTATGAGGTGGATCTAGACAGATTTGCTTTTGGCATTTTATTAATGAGTGTGAGACACATAGTCAAACTAGATAAAGCTAAATAATAAGCCAATTCAGTTTTAGAGCTTTTTCTTTTTAAACTCTTGCACTGATTTTCACCAAAATCATACTGACTTTCTAGGAAGTGCTGCTTGATTTCCTAGTGCTAATACTAAGAAGGAACAAAGAAGGCTTCGTGGGAATAAAGTCCTCTAATCAAAATTAAGTTCTAAAAATCAAGGGTCAGAAATTGGAAAAAAAATTAAATGAATTTATTTTTTCTCTTAGTTTGAAGATAAGATCTGTTTTAAAAATTTGCTCAAGGCTTTGAAATTGGAGCAAATCCACATGAGGAGCAAGGGAAAAGCACAACGGATTCAAGAGTAAAACCGTCTTTGCTTAAATTTAAATCCAAACTTTATGGCTGTGAATCTTTCACACAGCGCTTTACATTTCAAAGACTCCAGAATATATATTAAATAGAGGGAAAAACCATGCCTGCCTCTAAGGGAAGTGCTTACACATACCTTAGTTATAAAATGCACTAATTTATCATGGCAAACAGAACTATTTATCTAGGATTGTCTGACAACTTGTTATTTAAAACTAGAGGTCCTAAAAGTCTCTCAATTGATGAAGTTCTTCTAAACTCAACTTCACAAAGGTCCTACAGTCTTCCTTTTACAACCGGGATGGCCGCTTCCCAAGGGCTCTGGCTTCTGAATCTTTGTTTCCAGCATTCCTTATCTAGCTGTATTCCCTAACCCCTAATGGTTTGGCAACAAAACCAAAAATATTCATCTTTCCAGGGCTGGGGAGATAGCTCAATCATCTCCTAAGTGCCTGTCTGGCAAGAGTAAGAACCTAGGTTCGATCCCTGGTACTGTCTGCCAAGCCTCCCCAGAACCCTGGGTGTGCCCTGCTGGCCCTGCAAGTCTGAACTGCAGAGAGAGATCATGTATCAAATAAATAAAACTTTAAAGCAATATTTATCTTTCCATTGACATGAATTACAGGAGGGTAGAGCATCAGTGAAGGGCCATCCCTGTGCTTGACCACAAAACCCAGAGAATCTCCAATCGCCTCCCCAGTCCAGCACCTCTCTCAATGAGCTAATAAGAAATGCAGACTCAGCATTTCTTTTTGCGGGCCACTGGTTTCTTAGTCCATCCAATAAAGCCAATTTCTTACCCTATCTCATGGAACATTGTAGCATCTACTTTTCCTACTTTACCACCATTTGGTAAATATTACTTAATCCTAATTACACTGTTTTGTAGCTAGCTCCTTTTATAAAGGAGGCCACAGAGGAAGATAACTCTGCTTATAAAAAAATAAACGAAACTAAAATGTCTTGCCTAAATGACAACAGAGGGTCTCAGTCCATTCTTGCTAGTTTGCTAGGGCTTTTCTCCTGCTAGGTACTGGTTTGATGAATAGAATTTTTTTAACATAAAACTCTGAGCAACTAAGCATGATTAGAGATGGAGTTTTAAGGCTGTGTTGTCCTGCTCTTTAAATACATGAAATAATTAGTTATTTGTGAGTTCTTAGAGATTCAAGAATAAAGCTTAGAAGTGAGCTTATAGGAAACTTAGAAGCAAAAGCATAATGTGTGTGAAAGCTGGTTCTTAAGACTTTTGGTCTTCAGGACTCTACATTCTCAGGCTTTTTTAAAAAATTCCTTATGCTTTAATTTTTTATGAACTTATGGTAGTTTTCCAGAAAAAGAGAGAAAGAACAACAATGCTTTGAAGAGGAAATATTGTATATCTGTTTTTGTGGCTGTAGCTTGTATGACATAGTAAAGATCTATAATAATTTCTTCATTAAAAAATAAGTTTGGAGGGAAAAAGAAATGCAACTAGTGGTGTATTACACTCACTTAAAGCAAAAGAAAAACTGACATCTAAGACAAAGTGATTACTTGTTTTGAAAATTTACATACAACAATTAAATCTGTAAGTTGCACTGAAAAGAATATATGCTTATACAAAAGACAACACTTTTATTTTCAAATAATTTATAAGGCAAAACCACAATTTAGTTTTTCAAATAATTTATACTTCAAAAACTTAAGGAAAACACTTCTGGAAAAGAATTATGGATCTTGATACGTAGCTGATGATTCATCAATAAGGATGCTTGCTTTCTTTTCTCCTTACTAGTAAATTCTCATAGTTTTACACAGAAATAAAAATGCTTTAATGTTCCAAGGCAATAAAGAAACATATCTGAAGTTTTCCATCCTCCTACCTTTTAAATGTGCCCCATATTTTAGAGTCCTTAGGTGTTGGCCTTTCTTGCTTTTTCATTTTTTTGTTAACATCATATAATAGAGATTTCTAGGCATTCTTGGTTTAAAAAAATTGGCGAAGTGACACTGTATACATGCCATTCAGGAGTGAAAGGCTGAGTGGAATTTAAAGGATGCAATTGTATTTAGTTGTGCAGTTCAGTTACATGTGCAGTAGATGTTGATTAGTCCCAGGAATTTGTATGGAAGTGGAAGTAGGTACAGAACTAATGGAGAACAGCTAGCTATGGAACTGGTGATTCAGCAGAGAACCAAAAAAATAAAATAAAATTTACTGTAATTTATTTAATAAGTTAATTATCTAATTTAATTTCTTTATTGGTACATGTTTATAGTACATAAGGATTGCATTTATCATGGAGTTGGTATATGTGCATGATCATTCTTTAAGATTTATTTATTTATTTAAAATGCATTTGGTACAGGGTCTCACTGTGCAGCTCAGACTAATAGTGATCCTCCTGTCTCAGCCTCTCCAGGGCTGGGATTACAGGCGTGTGCCACCATGCCCAGTTTCAGTGCACAAGGCCCACATAGCATGGATAGAACATTTCAGACATGTGTCTTTACTGCTTTGGAGCACTAAAGCATTTTCATTTCTGTATAAAAATATGAAAATTTACTGGTAAGAGCAAAGAAATAAATAGAAGAATAAATATGTTCTTTTTCATACATGTTGTACATGACGATCACATCCCTCTTAGGGACTTAGGGCACGTACACAGCACTTCTCAATCACCCACCCTTTTTATATCCTGTTCCCCACCTCACATTTTTAATACAGAAAGCAGGTACCCATACCTCAATAAATACAAAGACTCTTCGTCCAGGCCAGACCTAGATTTTGCCTTGATGCCACCACGCTGCAGCCTTACTCCACTCACGCTTCTGTAGCTAGACATAAGTCTGACCTCCTTGGCGCTGGCAGTGTGTACAGCTCCCAGAGGCAACGTCCGCGTCGTACAGCGAGAACGCTGTGAGGTGAGCGCTGCCCAAGGGAGCCTTGCACTATTTAGACACCTGTACTAGGTTTCTCGGACTGCTGTGTGGCAGGGACACTGCAGTTGCTGGAGCCTGTGATGAGCTGTGATACAATGAACAAGCAGATACCTTTTCTTTTCAAAGATCAGTGATGAATGATTCTCATTTACTTGATGAACGATAGGTTCTGATGAGAAGTTTAATTTATTAATCCTTCAAAACCTGTAAGATGCTTTGGGTCTTAACATCCCTTTGCTGCATTTTTGCTTCATTCTTCCCTGACTTTCTAAATTTTCTTAACCTTTCTCCCAAACGCTGTGTATCTCTTCTGCTTGTCACCTTCATCATCAGTGTCTTTCCTTCTTATATCAGCTCCATTTCTTTTCGATCTCTCTCACATTTCTTTGTGTTTATAATCTTTCACTTGTTTTTCTTTGTTTGGATTGAACCCAGAGCCTTGTGTATGCTAAGAAAACACTAATGTTGAGCTACATCCTCACCCTTGGGCTTAAAATTTTTATTTCTCTGCTTCTCCCCTTCCACATATTCCTACTGCATCCTTTTCCTCTTTTTCTTTTCCCTCTGTGTCCCAGAAGGTAACGTGTATCACCATCTTCTTTCTTGGCATGTATTTACTCCTTCCCATATTATTTCTCCAATCTCCTCTTCTTAATATCTGATATTTTTTGTTCTTCCAATTTCTTTATTGCCCATCTTCCTACATTGTTCATGATGTGAAGTCACAGTATAATTGTTTAATGTTCTCTCTAAGACTCCACCCTGATTATCTTCCACTTCTGTGGTCCATGAGAATATACAGAATGTACTTGAGGGTTCTAAATTAAATCCAAATACCCATATTTGCAGCTGGAATTTTCATTGTACTTAATTATGTTATAATTTTATAAAAACATATAGTATATACTGATGTATTCTTGTAATATTTATTTCTGTATATGAGAAAACTAAGCCTCAGACTGCACAATCCTTAGTCCCAAATATAAATATATTCCTATTGATTTCAGAATTCCTAAAAAAATGTTAAAACTTTGTCAAAATTTATCTCAGGCATTTTTGTCAATCTTTCGGAGAAAAAAATCCTGCTGCTGGCCTTGTAATAATCAATTATTACACTTACAGTAAGAATTCCTCCTGGAATTAACGCCTCCATATTTTTAAAATTTAAAGGATAACTTACACAAATGCCAAGGATGAAAATTTCCCACATGATTTAATATATTCTTCAAGAAATTACTATGTAAATCCCAATAGCTAAAAGGAAAGAAATAATATAACTCAAATATATATACATATATATATATATATGAACAAAAATATATGAGTTAGAATTCAAAAGATAGATTACTGAAAAAAGTAATAGAGAAGTCTAAAAACAGAGCCAGAGAGATAGCTCAACAATCTAAGCACTTGTCTGGCAAGTGCAAGTGCCTGGTTAGATTCCCCCATACCACATGCATGCTGGCCCCATAGTGTTACGGCAATCGAAACCAGGCATGGTGATGCGTGCCTATAATCCCAGTGCTAGTGAGGCTAAGACAGGAGGATCACTGTGAGTCTGAGCTGTGAGACCATGTACCAAATATATATATATATTCTTTAAAAACTTTAAAGCACTTAAAGTGAATAAAAAGGACAGACACAAGTAGAAAAAAATGAGAGTAAGTAGGAAGCAAGTCAAAAAGAGAAAGTTTATTATAAGAGTCCAAAACCTTCTTTATCCAATCACAACCAAATAAATTGTGAAAATGAAATTAAATAAATAGCACTAAAGGAGGGCCAGAGAGATAGCTCAGTGGTAATCATCTGCCTGGCAAGTACAAGGCCCTGAGTTGAACCCTGGTACCCACCAAAATAATAATAATAATAATAATAATAATAATAATAATAATAATAACAGGGCTGGGGAGATGGCTCACTAGAATAAGTGCTTGCTGGGCAAGCACCAGGGCCTGAGTTTAATCCCCAGTTCTGCCAAAAAATAATAATAATAATAACAATAATAAATGAAAATGTAATGTGTTAAAATTTACCTTTGAAAACTAGAAAGATCTAGAGAGACTAATACCCAGGACTGACACTTGGATGCCATTATGGTAGACACTTTTAGCAACCAGCACTCAGTCTGCCCACATGAGTGTATTCTGGCTGAATGCACACCTCATAGAGCACCATAGAAAACAAAACTGATAAAGAATTAACTGTAAAAGAAACATAATATACTGATAGTCTAAGAGAGAGTTCTACACTACTTTAAAAGAGTAGATCATCCCAAATCATATCTGAAATAGAACATCTCAAATTACTTTCTCCTATAAAAAGGGATGGAAATATTTAAATAATAGCATAGACATCCGACAAAGATGAAACCAAGCAGATACAACTGTAAACCAATCTCGTTTTGGACTACTGATGCAAAAATTGTAGATCAATTTTTGACAAGAGGAACAACCCAGAAACCTTCTAGCAAACTATTTTAACTAACAAAGTTTCTGCTTAATCACACTTTGCTGCTTCAGAATTCATCTCAAAACATAGTGACTTAAAACAATAAACATCTGTTTTCCCAAATCTGTCGATCAGGAATTGTGGCAGGGATTCCTGGGACTGCTTTGCAGTTTTCAGGATCATACTGGCTGAACTCACTCATGAAGCCATACTGGCTGGCAGCTGGGCTGCACTGTAAATGTAATGGTCTCCTAGAAGGTCTAGGACTTGGCTGTTGGCCAGCCAAGTGGGCACCTTCGTTCTCTTCTCTTCCATGTGTCCACGGCCTGTCACCTCCCAAGTTCTTTCTCTCCCACAAAATGATCATTAGTAATCCTGGGCATTTGTCTTATACACATTGCCAGTCATAAATCTTCTCTGGAAAAAATATTTATTTAATATTCTAATCTATGTTTAAAGTAGTGTTATTAGGTTTTTTAATTTAAAAAGTTGATTTGCAATTGAGCTGTAGATATGCTCATGTGTGGTACAGTTGAACGCTTTTTCTATTACATGGCTTGAAAATATACTCACCCATTATGTAGGATGCTTTTTCATAATTTCATTTGCTCTACAGAAGGTTTTGGTCTCATGTAGTCCAATTTGTTTATTCTTGTTGTGCTTTTAGTGTCATATTCAAGAAATTCTTAAAAGAAAAATGCCATGAAGATTTTCCAATGTTTTCTCATGAAACTTTATGGTTTCATGTCTTATACTTAAGTTTTTGACACATTTTGAGTTGATTATTTTATGTATAGTGAAGGTTGGGGTTCAATTTCATTATTTTTCATGTGGATATAGTTTTCTCAGCACTATGCATTAGTTTACTCTTGCCCATATCTATTTTTGTCATTGCTGCTGAAGGCCAAATAACCACATGACTATATTTCTGAACTCTGTTCCATTTTATCTGTATAGATATTTGTCTATATACTTATACTATGCTGTTTCTATTACAGCAGTTTTGTAATATATTTGGAAATCACTATTGTATCGATTATAACTTTGCTCTTTCTCAAAATTGATTTAAAGGTAGCAAGATAGCTCAGTGTACTAAGTTCCTACTTAGGCAAGCACAGAAACCAAGGTTTGATTTCCAGCACCACATGCCACACCAGCCTCAACCCTGGGCATGCGGAGCCAGCCACTGAGACAAGGCCTGATGGCACTGGCCTGTAATCTCAGCTCTGGGGAGGCTGAAAATAGGAGAATCACTATGAGTTCAAGCTGTGTGGTGAGACCATGCACCAAATATACTTTAAAAAAAAGAATGATTCAAAATTAATTTAAATACTTGTGTTTCGTGTTTCCACATGAATTTTTAAAAACATTTCCTTAAAAAGGTTTTGATAGAAATTATATTAAATCAATAAATTCCTATTGTTAAACATATCAGCAATATTAAGTGTTTCTTTTCATGAATACAGAACAGCATTCATTTGTTTTGTGTTTTTAATTTTTTATCAATGAATCACACTTTTACTCTATGATTGTACTATTTGTCATGTTTACTCCCAAGTATCTCTTTTTTGGTACCATTGTAAATGTGATTGTTTTACTAATTTCTGTTTCAGGTAGTTTGTTGCTAGTATACAGAAATTAAATTGATTTTCATATTCATTTTGGATTCCACAATGTTATTAAATGTATTTTCTATTTCTAAAAACTTTTGGTGCATTTTTAAAAATTATATATAATATATATAATTATATATAATTCCTTTTTCTTATCTAATTATTTTTTGTGTTTCTAGTATCTTGTTTAAAAACAACAAAAATGTGATCATTATCTTTTTCTGGAATGAAAAACTCAGGTCTTCACCATTGAACAAAATGCTAGCTACAGACTTTTTATATATAGCTTTTATTATGTTGAGGCATTTTTTTCCATTTATTACCATGTTTATAATGAAATGGTTCATTGAATTTTGCAAATAAGTTTTCCTTATTTATGAAAATGAACATGATTTTTATCCTTTGTTCTGTTTATGTGGTGCATCACATTAATTTACTTTTGTTATGGAATTATCCTTGTATCCTCAAAATAAAAACTTACATTGTCATGTTTATTACTTTTCAGTATGTTGTTGGACTCTATTTAAGAATATTTTCTTGGGCCAGCCAGATAATTCAGCAGATTAAAGTGCACGCTTAGTCAGACACAGGGGTTGGGGGTTCAATACCTGGCCTGCCATGCAGCCCCACCCCCGGAGTGCACTGACAGGGAGACTGAGCCTGGATGTGATGGCTTGCGCCTATAATCCCAGTGCTTGGGAGGCTGAAAAACAAGATCATTATGAGTTTGATGTGTGTAGTGAGACCCTGTAGACCCTGTACTAAACACATAAAAAAAGAAAAGAGAATATTTTCTTGAGGACCTGGTATCCATTGAAATGCATGTGCATTATTTCTTCAAATGCTTGGTAGAGTTAACCAGTGAAGCTATCTGATAGAGAGCTTTTCTTTACTGAGTCATACTTTACTCAGTCCCCACAGTAATTAAGGTTTTGTTCAGATTTGGTCATCCCTTAATAGTAGATATTTCTTAGTAGATTGCATAGTTCTAGATTTATCCATATCTTTTAGATATTCAATTTGTTCTCATTTAATTGCTTAGTGTTATTTTTTATAATTTTTGTATTTCCATGACATACATTAAAATAGCATTCATTCCTGATTTTATTTCAATCATATTATTTTTAAGTGTTCCAAAACTCTTATTCATTTTATTTGTTCAAGAAATAGCTTAGTTTTGTTAATGATTTCTATTGCTTTTCTAGTCTCTAATTTTTTATTTCCCTTCAAACTTCAATTTGTTCTGCTAACTTCCAGTTCAGTTTTCTTTTTCCTTATTTTTACATCTTTTTAAGTATAAAATTATATTGCTTATATGGGATTTTTTCTATAAGGTAGGCACCTTTTAATAAATATCCCTTTTAGTACTGCTTTTGCTATATTCATGTTCTAGTATGTTACATTGTTATTCTTTTTGTCTAAGAATGTTTTCTAATTTTCTTTTTTATTTATTTTTGACCCCATGTTGTGCTAATTTCCAAATGTTTTGGAATTCTCCAGTTTTTGTTCTATTGATTTCTGATTTTATTCCATTAAGGATGAAAAAGAAACTTGTATGATTTCAGTCTTCTTAAATTCATTAACCATTGCTGTAAGAGCCTCAAGAGAAGATCACCTGATATTTGAAAAGAGCGTGTACTGTGCTGCTGTTGGGTGGAATGTTCTCTAAGTAGCTGCAAAGACTGCTCTACAGTGTTGATCAAAGGGAATGTTTCCACATTCTATCTGATTTTTCTATCCATCATTGAAGAAAAAATCCCATCATTATTATATTTCTATTTTTCCTTTCAACTTCATCAGTTTTTTTCTGCACATATTGAACTGCTCTGATATTGGCTACATATATATTTATAATTGCTACAAATTCCTAGTAGTTTGACTCTTTTCTCACTAGGCAAGATAATGTTCTCCTTGTCTTGGAAGGAAGTTTTTTTTAACCTTATGTCAATTTTGCTTGATATAAACATAGCTGTCTATGCTCTCCTTTGGTTAATATTTTGCATGTAATATCCTTTTTCATTCTTTTAATTTTACCCCATGTACCCTCAAATCTAAAGTGAATTTCTTATATAGAATGCAAATTTTTTCTAGCAAAGCTGCTTAGTGAGGGAATTACAAATTATAGTCCTAAAATGAGCATCATGAGCAACTGGAAAACCCTAAAAGCTTTCTTAGTTAAAAGAAGGGGGTGATGAAATGTGCACATTCAGTATTATTAAGGACTAGAGCATACTTGATACCCTAAAATACATGAGGAAAAAAGCATAGGTACAAAATCAAGAAAGCACAAATAAACTATATGTGTAACTGATGAAACTATGAACCTTGAAAAAAAATACCAGTTAATTTACTAAATGAGTGGGGTATAATATTAACATATAGACTACAATAGGCTAGAACACATATAAGGAACAAATTGTGGGAAGCTACGTTTGAAGAAAGGATTGTATTTGGAACATAACACATAAATTACTTAGCAATAAATGTACAAAGAAAAACACAAGACATATGAAAACATGAACATTACTGACGAACTCAGGAAAAATTCCGAATAAAAGTAAATGTATAGCCCCCTGCCATGGGAGCTCTGCAGGCACATCATAGCAGGCAGGCAGGCACAGGGAACCTACGGGGACCAGAGAAGCTCTGCACTAGCACCCCCCCCCCACTGTTGCCAGTTTGGCTTAGCTGCAGCTAATCTGTGGCCACTTCTCCCACCAGTAAGTAGAAAGAACCTTGAGAACCCTACTCTGCCCTCCCACTGTTGTGGTGGCCTTGCTCACCCAACCCCTGTTCCCCTGTCATCACTGCTAAGTCCAGGTGAACACTGGGAGCTTAAACAATGTCAAAATGAAAGAGAAAAAAAGGCAATCTCCTATGTCCAGCCCACCCAGAACAAGTCCAGGAGAGAAGGTCATAGAAGAAATTGGAAGTCATGCACTTGAAATTTCTGAAATGATAGCAACTGAAGTAAAGAAACAATTCCATCAGGCTACAGAAGAAATAATATCAGATATAATCTCCCAAGTAAAGAAAAAGAAATGACAAAAACCATGAAAGAATTGCTCAGCACATCTAAAGAAGACATAGATTTAAAAAATAGAGGGGAATAGGAAAATGATGGAAACATTGAACAAACAATACAAGAAAGAACTATAATGCATGAAACAAATTCAAATAGATATCCAGGAAATTAAGAATTCCATTGAAATCTGAATTGAAGACATAATTTCACATATGAAGATAGCAATGAAGCTAATAAACTCAAAAGGCAAGATCTCTTAAAAATAACAAGGAACCAAGAAATAAAAGTGTAACAGCTACAAGATGATGCAAAAAAAAATGATTTGTATCAGTGAAACCTCAGGAGTCAACACAAATGAAATAAAAAGATTATTTTCAGAAGTAGTAGCAGAAAATTTTCCAGTCATGGGAAAAGAATCTGACCTACAGATAAGTGAAGCACATACAACTCCAGTTATCCATAATCAAAGTAAATCTACATCCAGAAACAATAATCAAGATTCTAGAAAGTCATCAAAAGAACAGAATACTAAGAGCCATTAGAGGAAGGAAACAGATGACCTACAATCTCATCAGTCATGGCAATTTCTCAACACAAGCCATCAATTAAGAAGAGCTTGGAGAAAGGTATTTTAGTAAAGTATTTCAAGAAAATAATACAACCGAGATTGATACACCCTGGGAAACTGTCTATTAAATTTAATGGATACGTAAGATACTTCCATGACAAAGAACAACTGAAGAAACTCATGAACACCAAACAAACCATACAAAGAATACTGACAGATACTCTGGAAAGAGACAAAAATGACCACAACTCAAAGGACAATAGCAGAAAGGAACCACCAAACAGCATGCACTTAAATACAGGGAACACTTCTCCACTGTTGGTGGGAGTGCAGGCTGATACAACCACTATGGAAATCAGTGTGGAGGTTCCTCAAAAAGCTAGCATTAGAAGTTTCATTCAACCCAGCTATTCCCTTCCTAGGTATTTTTCCAACTGAATTGAAAACTTCATACTACAGTGATTTATGCACCCTTAGGCTTATAGCAGCACAATTTGTTGTAGCTGAATCTTGGAAACAATCCAAATGCCCATCAACTGAGAAACAGATTTTTTAAGATGTGATATGTTTACACAATGGAGTATTACTCAGCTATAAAAAAGACAAACTCAAGGCTTTTAGAGTTAAATTGATGCACCTAGTGACCATATTTGTAAATGAAGTAAATAGACCCATATATATGGAAACATCTTATTGTCTCACTAGTGTATGAACCTCAAAGAATAAATAACATCTGAAAGGTACAATAGGTACAGTTAAAGGGATTGAATCTCTCCAATGGGATGGAAAAGTTGGGATGAGGAAAAGGACAAAAGAAAAGGAAAAAGATATATTTATGTAGATATTCAGGATAGGTTGGATAATTGTACTGCTGATTTCTGCTAGTCTAATTTATAGGAGCAGTTAATGATGCAATTTTTTGTTTTTCTTTTCTTTTTTCTCCAATTTTGCATGTTTATTTCTGGTAATCTAAACAACTAATTTGAAGATAATATTAAATAATACAAGAACCATTGTCAAACGTCTATTATTTTGTTCAGTGAAATTGTGTATTTTCCTAATGTTTTTTTTCCCTTTTCTTTGATGATTTTGTATTCTCTTTAAAAAATAAAAAAGAATAAGTGAATGCATGCCATGGGTTAGAGATGTTAATTCTCAAAATCACAGCAATGGTAAACTTTTTGAAATAAATTTAAAATTTCAAAGTGAGGTGAATATCTGAGTAAGTTGTTGTTAGAATTAGAAAATATTGAAAAACACTATCTCAACTCTCAAATGGCTAAAACGCAAATGTTTGACTACTTCTACATGTTTATAATGGAGGCATAAATTTGCATAACTCTCCTAAAAGTCAATCTAGAAGTATCTCCCAACATCACAAAGCCATATACAAGTTGACTCAGAAGCCACACTTTTTAATATTATCTTGCAGGAATTCTCCCACATGGATAAGAAGAAAGATCAAAAGGTTCCTTTTTGTGGCCCTGTCTATAGCAGCAATCTGAACAACCCAAATGCCAACCAATACAAAACTGGTTTAATAAATGGCTGAAATTCATGCTAAGGAAACATCTCATGGCATTAAAACAGAATCTGATCATGATAACAGAAATTTCTTTCTAATGTGACGAGGCTAAAGAAAAATATTAGAAGCTGTAAGTGATATTTTAATATGCCATCTTTGATGTGAAATGGAGAGACATTTAAAAATACTTACAATATTTTAGATTTAAGTTTTATGAATACTTTCACAGGTATGCATTTTATTTACCCAGAGAGGGTACTGAGGAATTACTTATGCTGTTACCTAGGGTAGGAAGGAATGAAGGGAAAGCAGGCATGTGGGGTTCAGTCACTAGGGACGTTTGCATGCTACACTTTTAGAGCATAGAATTCAGATGTGTTTTTAATTAAAAGCTTGAGAAAATATCATAAAATTTCTTTTTCATCAGCAGAAAAGGAGGTGATCTTGCAAATAAAATAAAAATATATAATACTTTTAAGGTACTTAAAGACTTTTCAAACACATTAATAAACAGGTGATAATTAGAAAGGGGTAAGTGACTTTCAATAAAGATTTTTCTATTCATCCAAATTACTTCTCATTTATGGATGGAGAAACAATATATTTTTAAAAATTTATTAGACTTTTTAAAACTAAAATAATTTAGTCAATCGAAAAATAAGTACCTAAGTAAATATATGTTCAATAATGTAAGTAAAATACACAGTTATATCTAAATTTATAGATATATTATCAGCAGCTATTTAGACCAGCTAAGTTTACTTCATGGATTCAATTCTTCTAGTCCAAAAACAAAATATTTAGATGGTGAGAAGATGCAAAGGCAAAACCAAATATCATTTCTGAGCCCTGGACCAGATACAGGGAATACAATTTGAAAAAAAAAAAAAAAAAAGGAAATCAGGAAAGGCAAAATGGAAATGAAAATATAATCTAATAGCTATCAATTTCAATCTAACACAAAAACATTGCTAAGAAAAGCGTGCAAAAATGAATTGCTCAAAATATCAAGAGTTCTGACTACATTCTGATTTTTTTAAAATCCACAGAAAAAAGTACAGAGTCTGCAAAAAAAATGTATACAGGTTTTAGCAGTTTGCTGTACTAATAAATGCCTGGAAGCTCCTGGCCCCCACTTTGAGCACCTTGTAACTGTAGCAGTCAAAAGTAACTTGTACTAATCTCATGATGTCTCAATAAATTTAGTTCTCAGATTTTACATAAGATGTTCTTTTGATGATTTATACATTTTGGCAGACTGTACATTACACAATATACTATTTAAATGAATTGGGCCAAAGAACAAAAGCTTTAAACCTTCAATAAAACTTCAATGAAAGATTTACAAATGTAAAAATAGCCTGTCCTATACACCAGCAGAATGATTTTTCATCTATTTTTTAAAATCGTTAGAGGAGAGTCAGTATGGAAAATATAAATGTCTTAAGTGGTAACAAAGATTCTAAGAAGCTGGAGAAAATTTAAAAAACATTCTATTCAATAATTCTTTCCTAAGTACAAAGCTTTCTGAAGTCTTCAGACACAAGTTTAAAGACATTTTAAAAAGATTTAAATATACAATACAATAAAAATATCTACATATCTACTTCTTTTTGGAAGCTTATTATATTCAAAACTCTAAAATGCATTAAATGCACTTTAAATATGTATCTACATATCTATATGTACAGGAAATACAACCTTAAAATTTTGAATATTGAATGAGACAATTTTTAATCTAATATTCTCACAAGAATTACATTAACTTTGCTTTGTATTATATAATATCTCTTTCATCCTTTGGGAAGCAATTTCTAAAGAGGTAATAACTTGCTCAGGATAAACTTTTTTTTGCTCAGGATAAACTGTTTAGGAGATAATATAGTCAGGATTTGAGCTGAAGGATAGAAACTGAAGTAAATAATGTGAAATGATTATCTGTAAGTCTTGTGATTTTGAAATGTAGTATATTAAAATAACAGAACTAACAGTGCTTGACTTACCTTATAGTAAAATGTAGAACCCTCTTCTTCATGGATTCCTGTTTTCTATTCCGATATTTCATTTGGTCCTGCTTTGCTGCTGGTTTCTTTAAAGGAAGTGCATGTACATCAAGAGGCGGAAACAATAGCTTGGAAAGTGCGTTGGCAACTCTCCACCCAATGAACTTAGAGAAAACCTCTTCTTTAGCATTTGATGGGACTTTTGTGCGGCATCTTGTAAAGGGATCGCTTCGGTCATTTAATTCAGCCTGTTGAAAAGTAAAAGGATCCAGATGAAGTAGAATTAAGTGAGAGGAAAAAGATGTTGTTATGAGGCAAAGCACAAAATGTATGTTCACTTTGTATTAATGTTGCATTCTTCCTGTTAAACAAAAATAACTTTTATAAAAAATACTTCCCAAAATGATTTTTATATTCAACACTATTTAATAAGATAAACAATATCAGTGTATCCAACCTTGAAATCTTGAGTATACAATGATAAAATTTACATTTTTCCATTTCAGATACTTGCCACACAATAATTTCATAAGTATTTATACAATTTATTTAGAAGAAATGAAGTAATACTTGAATACATATTTTATTAAATCAGACATCCATTTTGTGCACAATCTAAATTTTCATTTAACTAAAAAGAATAATTGCATTTAACCAAACTTTTCAGTAGGAAACAGTCTTTTTAATCAGTTTAAATTGAAGATGCTATAGAACTTAGAGTTTCATTTATTTTTAAAATTTATTTAAATGTGTATATTAATGGAGTATCATAGTATGCTTCACTACATAAATTTAATATGTTCTAATATCAAAAAGGAGTGTAAAATTTCCAGAATATTTAGGCAATCTTCATTTTTGATATTTCATTTGTATTTGATAATGCTCTTGACTGATTTTTAGTTACTTCTTTTTAAATTGCTAAAACCATATTTTCTTTAGATGGAATTCTAAATAATAAATGAAGATACAAGTGAAATGCCTTGTATTACAATTTTTAATACTTCACTGTGTACTGGAAACATTTTCTCATAAATAAGCTAGACATTCATTTTCATTTTCATTTCTAAAATATTGATTGAACATTATCTATCTTCATATAGCTCATTACCAGTGAATAAGGGTTCATTATAAATATCTGTAAATCCTATTAGAAAATATAGACGAAAAGCGTTTTGTTTTGTTTTTCTTTCATATGAACATCTAAATTAACCTCTTTTACATTCTAAGATCATCCTTGGCTCCATTAAATTACTACTGCAAGATTGATTGAAATTGTCTGATGAAATGAAAGTGGAACAAGTACAGTTTCATTTTTTAAACTAAGAAGAGAAAGAAAATATTGAGGAAAATAGTAGAAGATAGTTAAACAAATATACATTATTATGAAATCCAGAGAGAATGAGAAAGAGTAACATGAAAAATAGTTTAAATGGTAACATAGAGACTTCCGGGAAGATGGCAGATTGGTGAGCAGGAAAGGAAGAACCTCTATGAAATTTTCTGGCCAGACCCTGGAGTACAGCAACATGAGGAAGCGAAGGAGGGAAGAGGGTTCCCAAACCCAGAAAAGATCTGAAGCCAGAATTCAGGCCTGTGGGAACAGGGAGGAAAAGGTGACTGCAGGCCGGGCTTTGTCCCTGGGCCCAGAGTCACTGACTGGGTGGGGCGACTTGGACCTGCAGATACTTGGTGACTACTGGTGACCCTAGAGGCTTCCACAGAGAAACACGCCGGTGGAACAGGAGCAGCAGCAAGTAAAGAGCACTGCAGCGGCTGGGGAGGTTTTTGGGTTCAGACATCATGCGGGAGAGGGCGACAGGCCAGGAGCCATAGTGGAGCAGGGCCAGTGAGCTCCGAATGCAGAGCAACTGCAGGCTCCATCCAGCAGCTGAGTTCCAGCTGGCAAAAGGCACACGGACTGCTGCAGGGTGTGTTAGTCTGAGTCCAGCAGCGTAGCCAGAAACCAGCCTCAACTTCAATAGAAATAAAGGTGCAGGGTCGCTGAGACGTGCACCACCCTGTCGTGAAGCTGCCCCTAGCTTGTTGGGACTGATCAACTCAGATTGGGACTCTACCCACTGGGGTACATCATCTACCCACTGGTTGTAAACCGGTGACATCACAGGCACACCTTCAAATGGTTTTTTTCTTTTATTCTTTTTCTTTCTTTTTTTATTTTGTTTTGGTTCTTTTCTTCTTCATGGTTTGCTCTTAGTTTTACATGAGTGTGAGCGTGGTTTCTAGTTTTTGTTGTTGTTGTTGTTGTTGCTGTTATCATTCTGTTTTGTTCTTATTTTTATTGTTCTTTCTCTATTTCCCACCTGTTTTCCTCACCCATTTCCCAAAATTTGTGACCTTTGTTTGTCCTCCAGCCTTGCTTCTTCTAATCTCTTCTTCTCCTTTCTTCTTTCTTCTTTCTTCCCTCTCCTTCTCCTTCTCCTTCTCCTTCTTTTCCTTCTCCTCCTCCTCCTCCTCCTCCTCCTTCTCCTTCTTCTTCTCTATCCCCCCAACTCATTTTAAATTTTCTCCCCTGACAGTAAAATTTCAATATTGAGGGTATATTTAATACATACCTTTTTCTGGTTTGCTTTACGTTTTGTTATATAACCACAAAATTTTTCAATACAGTTAAAGGTGGCAAATTAATAATTACCTATTTGTTGTTTTCTAGGCTGTTTGAATCTATTGTTTTGTTGCTTCTACCACATTACCCAAAGTGACACAATTCTTCCAACCAGTTGTTCTTCCTGATATATCAAGACTAAGATTGCCTAAGTACCATAAAAATACCTTAGGCCAGTGCCAAGAACCAGGGCCTGGCCAAGTAGGCAGCAACTTCTCAGCCCCAATAAGTTAAAGAAGTAGTATCTTGCAATAGATTCAAAACCCAAAAACCAGCTACACTTAGAAGATGCTCTGAGAAATAGTCATTTCCTAAGGGCTCTAAATACTAGCAATAAAGCTGCTGGCCATAGACTTTTTACAAGGATAAACCCCAAGAATTAAGCTAAAAACAAAAATAGAAAAGGAGAAGATACTTAAACAAGAAAGAACCACAGATGTCCGTCCAACCAAAGGCAAATCCAGAGGGCAATCAAAGCCTCCTTAGACTCTCTGAAATGGTGACAGTGGAAGTTGCAAAACAAATGAATGAGACTTTAGAAAAAATCAAATCAGAAATAATTTCTCAAGTAACTACAGAGCTGGCAAGCACAATGAAGGACACAATTAGTAACTCTAGAGCAGATACAGATTCAATAATAATTGAGAAGCTGAGGAAAATAATGGAAACCATGAATTCCCAACACAAGAAAGAAGTGGCATAGATGAAACAAATTCAAACAGATATTCAGGAGATTAAAAATTCCATGGAAAGTATCAGCAGCAGAATAAGCCAATGGGAGGGTAGAATCACGGATATAGAAGGGAGGATTGCACTTAGTGATCATGAAAACAAAACTTTCTTAAAAGTAATGAGGAACCACAAGAAATCATTCCACCACTGTTATGGTTTGTGTCTAGTTATCCCCCCAATGCTCCATGCCTTGATGTGAGCCCAGTAAGCTTCCATTCCCAATGATGTCAAAGCTTTCAACTTATGAAAATGTGGTCTCAAATCCCAAATATTTCTCTTATCTATCAAAAGTGTTTGTTTTGCAGGAAGTAGTCAAAAGTGCTTGCAGGAAGTAGTCAGGAAAGAATATTGGATCTACAGCATGAAAGAGCTGAAATAAGGTCCAGTCCTTCCATTTAATAGTTAAAAGAGTGAACTTAAGAGATAGTTAACCTTTCCAGGACTATTCTGTGTTTAGTTTTATTCTGTCTTTTTCTTCATTTATATAATAAAGGTAATAATAGCTGTCTTTCAGAGTTTTGTGTGGCTTAACTTTGCCCATTAGGATGAATGCCTTGATGGATGGTAAGAAGCTCAACAGATATGAGTTTCCAATGGGGCTTCCTTAGGATACAGCACACCTCCTGGGCCTTTTCATCCACTCCTATGCCAGTTCAAGGACTGATCAACCTCTGCTTCCCTGCCCAAATAATTTGGATCACATCATTACTCTTATGTTCACAAATAGATCAAATCATATCATGGTTATACCTCTGTTGTCATCTTCCCTCTTAAATTCTTTATTCTAATATATAACAATTCAGGGCTTTAAATGTCACTTGTACATAGACTATGTAATGACATCTTGAGAGTAGTTACAGAGAATGTTAATTACTACACATTACAGTAGACTTCAAGTTCATAAATTCCTTATCCAGGTTTCCAATGAACTTCTCAAACTCTACCTTCAAACATATGGTAATATTTACATTGTGTCAGTCTTTCTATTTTTTAATGATGATTATGTAGGCTATGAAAATTCAGACATTTTCTTAAAATATTGCATTATCAAAACTTGACATTTATTAAGAACTAAATTTAAACATCTGATGACCATATTTAGTGATGGAAAGGGACTTGACCTAAAAATACAGCATACCACAGCTTACATCTGCTAATTCAGATGGTGATTTTCTCCAGAGACTCTGTACAGAATCTTCATGGAATCCTCAGGTTATTAGGAACAGGATTCTTGGTTTAAAATAACTACTTATGTCAATGTATTTCTTTTTTAAATGTATTTCAAGTAACATGATTTAATGTGCAGAATTAAAAGATCTTGGCTGAAAATACACAGGAAACTTTGGTTATGCATGGGATAAATTATATAATCCATGAGGTTCCAACTCTCTCAATTAAAAGACTACATGAGATGCTTTTTAAAATACTTTCCATCTCTAAAATTTACTCAGAGAAGACTCTAAAAGATGTACTTTAAATTAAATATGGAGAGAAATTCCCATAATTTTCTAGGTATTCACCATTCCAAAGTATCATTGTATTTCAGAGAGGAAAACATATTTCCTATCCCTGGTGCACAGTCTACTTTTACATTATAAGAATATCATAGGGCCAGGGAGATGGCTCAGTGGAATAAGTGCTTCCCTGGCAAGCACAAGGGCCTGAGTTCAATCCCTGGTTCCACCAAAAGTAATAATAATAATAATAATAATAATAATAATAATAATAAATAAAAGAATATCATGCTTGATTTGTGACATCTACAATCACCAAAAATAGTATTAATCCCAAATTTATCTATGAAATTCTGTTGAAAGAAATGAACCAACAAAAATAATTACACAAGCATTAAGCACATAATACTGAATATTTTATACAAAAGAAATCATATTGTCTCATTCACTTTTTCATATAACTTTCATATATATTGTTTGTGATACTTTTGTGTAAAATTAAAAATTTCTGCTTTCTGTTCAAGTTCTTACTATGCCACTGATTTTATATGCAATATAACTCCTCTTAAAAGTGGCAATTTTGAATATCCATGACAACCTATAGATTCAGTATTAAAATTGAAGATAAAGAACTAATATTCTTAAAGAATATCTTTCTCATATAGCCTGTACTAATTGTGGGCAACAACAGATGCTCAACCCCCACCACTTTTTGTCCTGGAAATAAAGAAGGTAAAAAAACAAATAAACAAGCGACAACCAAAAAAAAAAACCAGCATCAATGCAGGTGGCAACAAGAAAATGGATAAAACAGCACGGGGTGAATTTGCTAAGGTATTAAATAGTAGTAGCAATAAGAAAAAAGATCTCTAGAGTTTTCAATTTTCCACCAATAGTTAGAGAAATACAGCAAACATACCAACAGTTAAACTTACACATTCTTCTTGACATGAAAGAAAAAACAAAATAGAATACTGAACAATTCTAGCATAGTTTAAATGCTATCTCTTTCTCTTATTATCTATTTTAAAGATATCCCAAATTTCCTGAAGTAAAACTGCAGCTGGGAATATTTGACTTGTTTTTAGGGGGCAAAAAGAAAAAAAGGATTCTTTTTAAATTTTAAAATTTTAAGTGACTTTGACAGTCTCACACAATTATTTCTTATCAGAAGTTAAAGAAGGGGCCAGGGAGATGGCTCAGTAGAATAAGCACTTCCCTGTGAAGCACAAGGGCCTGAGTTCAATCCCTGGTTCCACAAAAAAAAAAAAAAAAAAAAAAAAAAAAAATTAAAGAACTTCACAAAAGCTGAACATCAGGAGCAATTCCTTAATATTAAAATTTTGTTCCTTAGAGCAGGCAGGATATCTCAGCGGACTAAAGCACCTGCTTAGGCAAGCTTAGGCAAGCACAAGGACTGCGTTTCAATCCCCAGCCCCAAATGCCTCACCAGCCCCACTCCCAGGGCGGGCTGAGCTGATCATGGAGTCAGGGCTTCGTAGCCCATGCCTGTCATCCCAGCGCTGGGAAGGCTGAAAACAGGAGGATCTCTATGAGTCCAAGCTGTGTAGTGAGACCCTGTAACAACCAAATACATTTAAAAAGTGTGTTCTTTAGTGTCATTTTCATAAATAAGAGAAGCATGTTTTAAATGAGTAACTCAAACTCTCCTCTTGTAGGTGCAACAAGAGTTTGAGAAAGTGTGACTGAAGAAGGAGTTAGTCGTGTGATCTTGCACACAACTAACTTGACCACCTTAGTGCGTGTTTCCTTATTGCTGATTTTGAATGACCATAGTAATCCCTTTACAGAATTGTAAAGATTAAATATCAAAATTGGATATATTTTCTGGCACAGTGTCCAGCGTATAAAAGTCCTTCAGGGAGTGTTGGTTTCTTGTTTATTTTCACATTAGAGAGACTATGAAACAGTAGAAATGGCAGAATCTTTGGGTAAAGCTCACCTTCTGTGCACCGCACCCCACTATTTTATCTCATTGAGACTCATGTCTTTGATCTACATGTGTGAGGACAGCTGAAGGGGAGCTGTAGTGCAGAAGACCTAATAGATATAAGATCCCTGGCATAGCCTTTGTAAAGACTTGGCAAATAATTGTTCTGTTTTCTTAAACAAAGTATTCGTTACTTTGGCATTGTACTGATACATATTTTATGTGTACCTCCTTTTCTACACTCAGAGTTTCCCTGTGTATCAGGAGAAAGCCACCATGGAGAATGAGATTGACAGATGATGAAAAAATGTTGATAACTCATGTTGTTTTTCCTTTTCTGTGCTTATTCCCTGGAAAGTACAGTGGGACTATTAAAATATCCTCAAGAATAAAAACAAATTTTATCTTAACAGCCTCACCATACAACGCGAACCACAAAGTTCTTTAGCTGATGAGTAAGAAGAGTCCTCTGCATTAAGTCACAAATTCACCTCAGCTGTACAGATTTCTTTCAGCTATTGAGGTCATATGCCAGATGGCAGAAAACACTTAGACACGATGACTTTTCCTGCATGTGCCAACATATGCTGCTGGATTGCCTATACAGGAAAACCTCGCTCACTGCAAGTCTCCCTGGAAGTATTTCAAACAAAGCACAACAATTAACATTTGTTTATTATGCCACTGTGAGTATATGACAGCTTTTATTTCCTTCCCAAATACTCAGGCCACAGTTGAGTTTTTATCGAATTTGTCACATGAAAGGCTTATGCTTCTGGATCTATTCAGAATGGTTTTTCATTTCAAATACCCTTAACATATCACTCTCCACCCCTCCAACCTCTGTGAGCATCACATTTTCAGAACATGTATAAAAAATGGTAGATGATAGAATAGTATTACAGATAAAAGAAATGTAAGATGCGTGTATATACTTTAATGTAATTCATAATCAACATACCAGTCTAGATAAATTAAGCTATTAAATACAATTTTACCATTAAGTTTAAGAATATGAGTACCAAAAAATAAAAAATAAAAATATAGCATGAATTGTATATTTTTAAAGCAAAAAGTTCTGCATATTTCTATAAACATCAAAGCACATTTAATCTTTTCAAAGTAATTCCAAAATAGCTTAACAGATTAAAGAGCCTGCTTAGGCAGCCTGAGGGAACCAAGTCGATCCCCAGCATGCTGTGCTGGCCCTGCCCCCGGGGCACACTGAGACTGGGACTGAGACTGGGTGTGGTGGTGTGCGCCTGTAATCCCAGCGCTTGGGAGGCTGAAAACAGGAGGATCACTGAGTTCGATCTGCGTAGTGAGACCCTGTACTAAATACATAGAAAAATACATTATTTTATGATACATATTATATATTAAATATTATATTAACATTACTCTCTGTGTAGGTAATATGAATGCACTATTACATGAAGAACAGTAAGAGGAGCAAGGAGTTATGAGAAAAAGGTTGTGACATAAATGTTGTCATTTGTAACACCTAAAACAAGAATGGAATACATATTTTAAGAAAAACTTATTTGAGCTTCAAACTGCATGTACCTTCACTATGTCTGTGATTTTTTTTTAATGCTTTCTACTCACATGGAGAAATGACACACTTCCCAAGTGCTGTTTGTAAATACTTATTAAAATTTTCTCCTAACATATTTGTACCACAGAACTTGTCTGAAGTGGTGTGACAATATTATAAATTGACCCAATGGAATTTGACAATTAGCATGTTATGAAGGAATTCAAGGACATACAGAAATAAATACCAAACGTTTTATTGTAAATAGTGTGTGATCATAAAAATAAAAAGAGAAAAAGAAACCCTTAGTGAAATATGCTCACATTTTATTGTAAAACAAGCATACTTATTTATTTTAATTTTATTTATTTATTTATGTGATACAGGGTCTCACTATGCAATTCAGGGTCGTGACCCTCCTGTTTCAGCCTCCCCAATGTGATAATTACAGGTGTGCACCACCATGTCGAGTATCTGGGCTGGGGTCATGCACTGGGTTTCTGGGGCCAGCATGGCATGTGGTACTGGGAATTGAACTCGGACCCTTCTGCTTGCCAGGCAGGCACTTAGACAGCTGAGTTATCTCCCCTGCCCCTTAAGCACAGTTAGAAAGATAACTTGTATAGAAAATACTTAGACTATTCTAAGAAAATGTAAATTTAACAGTGTTATAACACTTTATCTAAAATATACCTATAGACCCAATGTATTCATTCTTTGAAACGTTTTGGGTTATTTTGTGAATAAGACATTTGATGTTTAAATTATTCTAAGCTACCATTATTTATATAATAATGGACTTTACTTGAGGACTTTAAATAAACAGCTTTAAAGTCATATATTCATTTGTGTATTCTTTTATTCAGAGAAGTTAACCATGGAAGCAAAATAATTTAATGGTAGAATTCAGGAACATTAGATCATACAGGAAAAACAAAGAAAATTCACAAGTACAGGGAACACAAAAAGATTAGATCTGAACTGATGCCAGCTGGTCTTTAAATGGTCCTTTTGAATAATTAACTATGAAGAATTTAAGGGGGTAGAATAGACTACCACTTCTCAATTCTTCTATGGATTTATTAATATATCGCCATACCCAGTTAGTTTTAAGGAGGATAACACAATAATTAGAAGTGCAAAGACAATGCTTAAATTTCCCAAATATTTTTGACAAAGTATTTCCTTTTCTTTTGCATTCCTGGGGATCAAAGCTAGAGCCTTTGCACTGAGCTACATCCTATCCCTTTTTATTTATTTATTTGAGAAAGTGTTTCACTAAGTCTCCTGATAACTCAGAACTGTACATTTTAATATATCTCTTTTCTGTTTGTTTTCATTTCCATCAAAGGAAGGAATAAATATAAGGCAAAAATATCAGAAGTGAAATATGTTGTTGTGCTAGAAAATTGCAGGAAGATGAATGCACAGTACGACCATAATTCTAAGTGATATAAATCAAATCCAATATTGCATGATTATGAGATATGAGATGCCAAAAATATAACTAATCTAATGAGTAAGCTAAAGATAGATTTTTTTAAAAAATCAAAAAGCAGGGTGGTCTAAGTGCCTGCCTGGCAAGCACAAGGACCCAGATTCAATCCCCAGTACTCTGTGCCGTGCCACCATGCTGGCCACTGAAACTAGGTAAGGTGGTGCACACTTCCCCATTGCTGGGGAGGCTGAGACGGGAGGACCACTATGAGTCTGAGCTGCATAGTGAGACCCTGTGCCAAATATATAAATAAATAAACAAAATTTATTTTAAAATTAGCAAGTAGACAATGTGGTGATTGAAAAGGGATTTGGCAATTAGGGTAGATGGTAGGTAAGAAAGGAATAGGAGAAATAAAAATAATTAGAATACATAGCAAACTTCCCAAGAAGAATGTAATTATTGTGTATTGCAAACACATACTTTCAATAATTGTAAATTTATAAAAAAATTATAAGAGAACTCAAGAGAGAAAAAGATTTTAATTTTTTGAGTTGACAACTCATGAAAGAGGAAATTCAAGTAATGAATAAAAGTGAAAAATTACTGTACTTGAGAAAATGTCCATTTAAACCAAATCAAGCTATCCCTTCCCTGTACATCAATGACACTGTTTGTGCAGTAGTCTAGGTAGAATCCAGCTCTCAACTGCCAAGCCCCAGCCAATAATTATGAAAAACAATTTCACCTCTTCAGATTTTCTTATCTTCTGATAAGTGATTATTATCCTAACTTTAACATCCATTGTTTTCTGTGTGTGTTCTTACCAAGTCACTTAAAAAAAAAAAGTCTGAAAGTCACAGAGCACCACATGTACTATAGAAAAATAAAGTATAAAGAATTATTATAAAGTAAAAAGATAAGTAAGCTGAAGTTAGAAGCAAAATTAGCGCTCAACTTAGATACTAAGTGAACAATCCTTTTAACCTATTTTCAGTGTTCTTTAATACTTATATTTAAATTTTTATGGATTTTTTTTTCAAATAACTCAAGAATTCAGTACAGGAAAAAAATCTCTATGCCGAATGCTTAAGAGTACCTGCTGTAGAATTATCACAAGGCTAAGTAAAAACTTTCAGTTTCTATGTCATTATATAGAAACAAAACATACAGTTTGTATATATAATGGGAATTGAATACTTAATAGAGAAAATATTTAGCTATATTACATAGTGAATGTTGACAAATCTTAGTTTTCAGTATAAGTATATTTTTACAGATGATAAATGTGAGAAGAATAAAGACTCCTACAGAACTACCAGACAAAGAACCCGTTTATGCAGCCCTTTGACCCAACTGGGCTCATTCACACAGCTGTAGTCAGCTATTAGGTCAGCTGCAGACTAATTGTTCTTGGGGAGGAAAGTGGATCAGCTAGGATTGCTTGTTTTGCTCCATGTCACTTACTCATCTTCCAGTTGGGTGATGGGCTTTTCGACATTGCCACCACAGGTTTCCCACAGATCAAAACTTTGACACATAAGAATAATCTCTGTTCATGTACTTACCAAATTAAGTTGTTCAGAGTGGCTACCGCTGGAAATTGGTCTTAAGTGTGAGGTCAGGATAAAGCTATACTAGCCAAGCTATCTCAATCTTGAGAAAAGCGTCCTACCTGGACAATTTAAGTCATTAGTTGCTAGCCAACCTTGTGTCTTGTGATACTAACTTTGCGAGAATATAAATAAGTACCCCGACTGTTGTTGTTCAGGTCCTTTGACAATCTGATAAAGAGACCTCAACCTGACTTCAGCACTTGCCAATCAGGTAAAAACTCTTCAACCTGACCTCAGCCTTTGTTTCTTGTCTTCGTTTTCTAAATCTCCTGGCTGTTTTCCCCCAGGAACCACTAAGAGACCAGTGAGTTCCTACACAAGTGACATGGCCAAGTCAAGAGTTGAATGTGGTAGCAACTGTGCAAGAGCACAGATACAGGGAGTCCTGAATAAACCAGGAACGATTACTCTATCAATACGTTGCATAATTTAAAGCAGAAACATATCATAGTAAAAACTTTAAAAAGGTAAAGGAAAGTATACATTTGAGTGTTACTCAACAGAATTACCAAACAACTAGATTCAAGCAGAACTGACACAGATTTTACAAAACACTAATTTTTGCTGTGTAACGCTTTAAAAAAAAAAAAAAAAAAAAAAAAAAAAAAAAAAAA
>NW_004524745.1:5583180-5602174 GCF_000260255.1 Octodon degus | reverse complement strand
GACCTCATGCTGGCCAGACAGGTGCTGTGACACTGGGCTATATCCCTGGCCCTCCAACACTAATTGTTTCATGTAAGCATTTATATGTTTATGAAACTCTACCATCTTATTTTGGTACTCCAAAATATAATGTATTTCAAATTCAATATCCACTGTTGATCAAACTATTCCCCAAGTAGGCAAGTCAATCTATGATTTTCTTTTATATACTGTTCTTATTTATGTTTGCATCATGACATTCCCTTTTGCAAAAGATGTTCCCTTTTATCTTCTCACCTTGAACTCTGAATTGAATTTATAATTTAAGTTTCCAGCCTGAAAAGTATGTACTGAAAGATGACAAGAATCTGCATCTCAATAATGTAAAAAACTTCTTTCAATCTTACATAGAATTAAACAAGGGTGATTATACTTGGTCAGCACCCAACAAGTAGATGTTAATTTAATGTTGTTTTACTATTTTGGTAGAAACTTTTATATAAAGCAATTCATTTTAGTCTCCTCACTGTAAGGAAAGTCAAACTAAATTAAATGTCAAATGAGTCAAGAATTATGTCAATGCCCCCATTGATATTTTATCATTTGCAACAATAAATCATGTTTTCTGTTGTCTAATAATCTGAATGGCTCTACTTCTAGCTAATAGTTAAATAAAATAGGTCTAATATTCATTGCCTTTCAGTCTATTTAGTGCAAAGTAAGCTTATTTCTCTTATTAAATACATACTATGCCTAAATCAATGTAATGGCTTAGATTTTTTTTTCTCTGAGAATAATTTGCCTTCTTCACTCACTTTCTATTTAAAATCAATGAAAACTGTCTTTATAAGTCTTCTAACTAAGCATTAAAAAACAAATTAGCACATGTAATGGTGGTTATGCTTTTATTGATTCCTTTAGTCTCAGTGCTGACTGCCTAACTAATGAAATTTCTGCTTACATTTAATATCTAAAACATATTTGCTATGTCTGATTGACTTATGAATTTTAAATGTAATTATCTATAGATATTCACTAAAATTTTGAGGGAAGAAGAACATCTTATACCAAATGATTAGTCCTGAATACTGGCATATAAATAGAATTCTAATTATAGATGTAACAAATTTGAATTTGCTTTCATGCCAGTATAATCCATTAGAGATTTGAGGTGTCATATACAATAGATGTAAGATAGGATAAGAATATAGATGAGTGAATCATAGAAACAACAACAGAGAAACTAATAAGGTTGGAAGAAATGAATACATGTCATGTATATCTATTAGAAATTGGCTAAAAATTTGCATATATTCTTAGAAAATGGGCCATTAAGAAAATTTACATATTGCATCTGTGAAAGTTAGAAAGAACCAGAACTTTCAATGACAGAAAAAGTGTATTTTAGAATTGCAACAAATTAACCTGCCTTAAAATGAGAAAAAGAATAGAAATGCTGACAATGTCATATGGATTAATTATCATTAAAAGTCATACTTGCATTTTATGAATAGCTAATTTATAATGACTATATAACAATTAAAAAAATCAAGCAGCCAAGCAGAAATAAAATGTATTTTTAACTTTAAGGTAAAGGACTTTAGTGTCTATAAGATCGGATTGGCAACTTATATGGTCCCATGTAAAAAAAAAAAAAAAAAAGTAGACAATAAAACAAGGTAGATAACTAATCTATTATACAAATTAAGACATTTTTGTAAGTGAATTAATTCACTACCAATAAGGAGGCTGTAAAACAACAACAGCAAACATGTTAACCTGAGCTAATTCAAATATGTGCTCAGCATACTTAAAAATATTTGCAAAAAGTACAAGACCATAGCAGAATAAGCACTGCACCCAAAAGCCAACTCCTCCTCCTAGCTCCACAGTCAGGGCAGAGCCAGGCACAGCACTACCAGGCCTCAGCAAGGCTGCTTATCCTCAGAGCCCAAAGATAGAAATTTAAAGGGCTATGAGAATTATTACATACAGAATTCCAGTAATTTTTATACCCAAATCTAAGACTTTCAACACTATAAAAGCCATACCCATATAAATGAAGTTTCCCCTCAACTATTTGGAAACAGATGAATAAAATTATTAGGAGAACTCGCCTCATGTTTACCCCATGAATGTAGTAAACTTTTCTCAAGCCTGCTGTCTACTCATTTCAAGAGTTGCAAATAACACAGTTAGCAATACTAGAGAGAAATCAGCACAAAAAAACAATGAATTTCACCAGTTTACTTAGTAACCTACTTATTTATTAATTCCTCAATGCATTTTGCAGTTTTATTTTACTTTGTTTATCTAAAATTCATCAACATTGTCTGTTGGTACTTTTTTTAAAATTTATTTATTTATTTTTTTTGTTGGTACTTTTTGATTAAAAGCAAATTTTCCTACATGCCTTAGTTTCATTATAGCAGCATAACACTAAGTCATAACTTTTAGAAACATTAAGAAGTAATGTACTTCAGAGTACAACTTTTATCACCATGACTTTTTTAATTCTTTTGCAAAAATGTTAAGTGCTTCATAATATTAACTCACTTCTACATTGCATGGCTCCACATTACATACTGTTGTTAATTTCATTTCCAGTGGAGGAAACTGGAGGAAAAATATACCCAAGGTCACATAGCTGCTGCATAGTGCAGGTGACATTTTGAGTGGAGGCAACCTGGACCTAGGTTCCCTCACCATTGTCAGTCTTCTCTGTCTCCTATGTGACCTTTAGTAACTATGCCTGGCTATGGGTAGAGCAAGTGTGCCCAAGCATTCATCTCTGCAAAAGAAGAAGACTAAGCCTTACAAATGGGCTAATTAATTTCTTCCTGTTACGAATACTCATTTATCAAGGCACGTCTTAATTTCCAAATTTTATTTCTTGTTTTGTTACTTTGAATGTTTTTAAATAGTCAAGATAATTTCATAATTGATTTTTAAAATATTTTGTATAATCCTAGACATAATCAAACACAAATATTGTACCTCTCCAATATGTACTAGCATGTATTGGAATTTTGCACTGAATAAAACTCATGCTGGGGTGGAGCAAAGATGTCAATAGTTTGGATACCAAGTTCTAATTACATACTGGATGTAAGAACTGCTGGGCTGCTGTTGCACAGTAGAATGACTATAAATGACAATAATTACCGCACACTTCATAAAGCTAGAAGAAAGGATTTTCAATGGTTGCCTCATAAAGAAATGATAGATATCTTTGAAAAGATAGATACTGTTTACCTAATTTAAACATCACATCACACAAAGAATACATGTGTTGAAACATGGTATCTTCCTCATTAATATGCAAAATATTTTATTGTATATATCAGACAAAAATAAATTTAAAAGCAAATGATTCTTCTGGTTATATCTTTAAATGACAAATTTATTTAATATGTCATTACCATATTACAAAACTAGAATAATGTTGAGTCCTCCTACTTGGTAAATTTAAGCTTTTAAATTATAATTCTTGAATAATTTTAAGTATAATTTTGAATGCTTACTCATGTTCTGTTTGCAAATTCAATTATCAGATAGGCTGAGAAGAGGAGAGTCTGGAAACTAAGGGGGCAAATCGCTAAAGCAACTTTTACCTTTACCTATTTATTTTGATGTTGAAATCATTGATGTGAAAGTCACTTTTCACCTCTTTCTATTGCAGTGTTGTGCTGTGGCTAATTAGCTTCCCTGGTCTTTCTGCCACTGAACTTGGAAAAGGAGGAAACACTCAAGGGAACACAGATCTCTAGATTCCTCACATCATAAGACAATCCACTATAGCAAAGCCCCTTAACCATGTGTTGTGCATCTTAGCCTCAGTCGTAGTCTTTTGACAGATGTTAGTAGCAAGGTGCTGCTAGCTCTGCACATCCCTTCAACTTTCCAGCCTAGCTATGACCTCAAGTCGAAGGTATGGGTTGTGCTCATTATAAGTTTCTTTACTTTCCAAGATTTCTCCCAGAATTTTCTAAAAGATAAAAAGAATGAGGGCTTGTCATCATACTCCAATCTAGGGTGCTACTTGGAGTTCTATATTCAAACTGTTACTTGATGGGGTGTATTCCTAGATTTATTAAATTTATTGTTTCTGTTAAATTTTTGGAGATCTGTTTTCTGCCCAGATTAAAGATTACTCTGTTTATCTCTTTTTTAAAAAGTAGGTCAGTATTAATTTTAACAATAGTATTTTCAATGTTGGGTCTTTAAATCTGAACAAGAACACTCCTCTTTTCCAGACATTGACAAGCATGACTCCTGATATAAGCACCAATTCATTGAGCAGATGCTTTTCATCCTACCTGGGCTATAGTAATGGCATTTAGGATCCGTGCATCTTTCTCATAATCCTTCGTTTTTTGTAACGTTTGCCAAATCATATTTCCAAGTCCATCCTCCTCCAGATCACCCTGAAGTTCCCATGACATTTTCACCAGGTTATACACTAAGCCATAGTATCCAATCCAGACCACTTGATCACCTGTTTAAAAATAAGAATTCTTTGGAAGACATCATATTATTTACCAAGCATAACTGTATGGACAAAGAAACATTATCTTACAAAAATTAGTAGTAATAATAATAACAATAATAATTGTAGCTTTGGAAGTTTTTGAAACTCTAATGCTTTAATCATTTATTTTTTATCTTTTTTGTATTTAAAGAATACAAAATAGTGATACAAAATAAAGCATTAGGGGCCAGGGAGATGGCTTAGTAGAATAAGCGCTTGCCTGCCAAACACAAGGGCCTGAGTTCAATCCCCAGTTCTGCCGAAAAAAATTAAAAAATAAAAAATAAAACATAAAGCATTAGAAGGATGGCCAGACCGCTCAGTGGTCTAAAGCACCTGCTTAGGCAGATAATGAGACCTGGGTTTGATCCCAGGTATGCCATGCTGACCCCGTCCCTGGGGCACACTAAGACTGCAAATGAGACTGGGTATGGTGATGCATGCCTGTAATCCCAGTGCTTGGGAGGCTGAAAGCAAGAGAATCACCTCTAGTCTGATCTGTGTAGTGAAACCCTGTAGACCCTGTACTAAATACATTTTTAAAAAAGAAATCTAAAAAAAAAAAAAAAGAAAGAAACAAAGAAAGAAAAGAAAAGAAAGCATTAGAAATGATACAATGCAAGATTTCACTAAACAAAGTAATAGAAATTCCACAATGGTTGCTGGTACATGATGCTATCTTCAAATTAGTTGTTCAGATTACCAGATATAAACATGTAAGATTCATTTAAAGAAAAAAAATGGCGTTATAAGAAATTCAAAAGAGGAAAATAAATCAGAGGAAAGAAATTAAGCATTAGCTGCTTTTTGCAAAAAACAACAGAAATCAGCAGTACATTTATCCAAATTATACTGCATATACACATAAATATCTTTGTCCGTTCTTTCTTTTGTGCTTTTCCTCATCCTAGGTTTTCCTTCCCACTGAATAAATTATTTCCCCTTCACAGTATCTATTGTCCCTTTTAGATTTTCATTACTCTTTCAGGTTCTCACACTAGTGAGGTAATACGATATTTACACATGTGGGTCTGATCTATTTCACTTACCAATATAATCTCTAGCTGCACCCATTTATCTACCATGGCCTCATTGTTATCTTTTTTACATCTGAAAAATGCTCCATTGTACAAAAGTACTCCTTTAATTTTAAATGATCATACCAAATAGCTTAACGGATTATGGGCGCAGGGGCCAGGGGTTTGATCCCTGGGTGGGCTGCCAGCCCTACCCCTGGGGTACCCTGAGACAGCAATTGAGACTGGGCATGGTGTCGTGCACCTGTAATTCCAGCTCTTGGGAGGCTGTAAACAGGCAGATCACTACGAGTCTGATCTAGTAGAGAGACCCTTCCCTAAAATACAAAAAAAGAAAAGATCATAAGTCATCTTAATATGTTTAGCTGCATGAAAAGATATATTTAAATGACAATAGAATAGCCTTCTCTGACAAAACTAAACAAAAAAAGGGATACAAATGAATGACCATTTTGTATCTGTATATTCAAAATAGTTAGGATAGATATACAGCTACTTTCTCTTAATTCAATGAATAGAAAGATTTGTTCTAATACTGTTTGCGAACAGGATATCATGCTTGCATCTTGTATAAATAATAACTACTAAGACAGCAATATACAATGTATTAATTATTGAAACTGTCCTACTACTTGGTTTTGAAACTGTCTCTTTGCTATTGTTTCTCAATAAAAATTATTTTTAAAAATGGACTTAACATATTTCATGAATTTAGAAGTTAAGTGGGTAAATTGTGAACAAAAAATGAAAAACAAATCCACAGAATTTAGTGCTTGGCTAAAATTTATGTAGCAGTTAGAAATTTATATATTATACATATAAATTACACACACATACATATATATGGCTATATATATATATAAGCTACACATTATATACACATATTAAGGTTCCACTTTTTAAATAGTATTTCCCTTACAGAACAGAAAAAGTTTCTGTATACACTTTATCTTAACCCTTTTTCTACTTCCGGCATATTGCTATACAAACATGCTCAAAAACACAATCTGATTTACTTCTACGTAGGAGAAATATATATGAGTAGTAAAATATTGCAGTCCTCAAACTGAAACCAAAACAAAATAAAAATACCAGATCTATGAGAGGAAAGCCATAAAAAAAAAAAAAAAAAAAAAAAAAAAAAAAATAAACAAGGAGAAAGGTTAAAGAATGGAGATGAAAAGGCTGGAAAGCCTATTAAATTCTACATTGCATGCTTTTTCAAAGCCCTGGTGAACAAGCATACCACACAGGATATCATCGTGTCATGTGTGAATACAGTTACAAGCACAATTTGACAAGTCACAATCCTCAGTTTTCCCAAATTTGATCTCATTTTTATAATACAGCTTAATAACAGTTATAACTGTGCCTAGGATCATGGGAGTAACATCTAGGTATCCCTGCCTTGAGTCCTCACTACAATCCTGCTATGTAGATTTTACTACTACAGTTACAATTACACAATCAAATATATTGAACATATGACCCTCAACATGGCTAGAAAATTCCCAAGCATCATATAACTGGTGAGTGACTGCACAACTTAGTCCCATCTAATTAGTCCACGCAACATAGCCTCTTCAGTTGAGCACATGTCTTTGCAATCTCCTTCTTCCACTCCTTTCATAGGAAGGAAGAGACTAGAATGTAGAAAGAGGAAGTAGGTGAGAAAGCATGTACACAAGGGAACAGAGGCATATTTCTAGCACGTAATTTTTTTTCTTATTAAGTTTATTTACTAACAGCAAGTTTTCAGTTATTAGAGAAATACAGAAAATACCAAGAGCCTGATTTAACCTTTATGTTTTTCTTGAAAACACCACCAAGCTGGACTGGTGGGGTACGCTGGTGATTCCACCTACTTTGGGAGAGGAGGCAGGAAGACTGCAAGTTCAAGCCCTACGTGAGCTGCAGGGCACATTCAAGGACTGGCTCTTGCACCTAATCTTAAATTACTCTCTCCTGGATCTTTAATAAATAAAGTAGAAGCTGAAGATGTGAAGCTACAGTTAAGAAACCAGTTCTCTGAAATGTAATTTTCTTTAAATAGCAGGTTCCTTTTGCCAGGACTGAGTGTTTTATAAAATCATAGAGCTTTCAAAGAAAACAGGATAGTGCTAAGCAAATCAGGACAGTTGGGTCAGAAATAAGACTCACGGCAGGGAGGTCACTTCAAGGGAGAGAAGCGAAAAGATAGTTCTGAGAGTCTCAACGTGAGTTGAAGGGAAGGGCTCATATTAAAATGTGTACAGTACAACAGGTAACAATAAGTGGGGCCAGATTCAATGATAGATATTTGAGCAAAGGAGTCATGCTATGTCTTTTCAATGCAATTCCTTGTCTATTCAACCAACAACTTCGTAAGCTCACGTGGGTGTTTTATGAGGTAATCTAGGACTTTACTGTAATGGGCAGCAGGAGATTAGAGAGGCAGGGACAGACCCAAAACACTCTGGGTCTTGGGTCTAATTATATTTTTTAGCTATGAAGGAGGGAATAATGAAGGGTAAAGGAGAAGAATATTTTTAAGTCCAGAGAACCAAAATAACAATGACATTACTCACAAAAATGAGAAGGATTATGTAGAAAAGTCAGTTTTGGAAAAAGAAAGTAAATATTATTTGGAAAATATGGCACTGGGAATGTGGAGGTTGCTTTGCGTCATGCTACAGCTTGTTAAAGTATGAATGAAATAGGAGACAGCAAGAGGGAAACTACTGATTGTGACTCTAGCAGAGAAATAATGTTTGCCCTTGACATGAATAAGGAACTACTTTGAGCTTCTGATTTAATAATTCTGGAATGGCATGCTTTGGTGAGTAGTTTTTGAAAAGTATTATAATAAGATACATTGTGAATTTGTAACTCATTTCTCACTTATTTGTAGTCTCAACTTCTTTATAGTAAAATGAACAGCTTACAAAAGTACAATTGAGGGCCAGGGGGATAGCTTGGTGGTCTCAACACCTGCTTAGGCATGTGCAAGGACCTGGTTCGATCCCCAGTACCACTTCCCGTGCCCACCCTGCATGGAGCAGGCCCCTAAAACCCAGCATAGTGGTGCATGCCTGTAATCCCAGTGCTGGGGAGACTGAGACAGGAGGATCACTACAAGTCTTAGCTGCACAGCAAGACCCTGTACCAAATAAATAAGTAAATGATACTTTTTAAGTATGTTAAAAAAAACTGTCTTACTGCCTGGAAAGGTAGCTGAACAGTGTATGAGGTTCTGAGTTCAATCTCCAATACAAAAAAAAATTTCCTACATATTCTCAAATTATTTATTCAAGAACAATATTTTGGAAGACTAAAATAATTCAGTTAGCAAACCAAGAATGATTTTATTTTAGAAGGCTAACGATAAGCCTATAGAATATATTATGATAATTGTGCCCTCAAACACATAATTCCTTTAAAAATTCCTTTATGAAAAGTAGGCTCTTTCCTTGTTGACTTGAACTCCAGAGAAGTACCAATGAAGAATATTTGTGGGGAGAAGCCATTACATTTAATTGACTGACAGCTAGTGAAGGAAAAAAATCTTATAAGGACAGATGGAATGTGCTGCAGCTCTCATAAAAAGTAGACCGCAACCACATCTGCACATCTCAACATTTACTGAAATCACAGCTGCTATGGAACTCCCCAGCCGGCAACCAAACCATCACAGAAGGCACTTTTCTGCTCTGCTTTCAGTGACCCAGTGGCAGTTATCAAAGATGTGACTTCAAGTGTATGGAGAGAAAAAGCACTCATATCTGTAGCTAAGCAGGACCCTAGGAAATAAAAAAATTAAAAAAAAAACTGAACCAAAAAAACAAATTCTTAGAATTCATTTTAAAAAACATGGCACTTGAAATCCAATAGTATGAGGCTTTTTTTGTACCAATACTTTATTTTTGTGGTTAGACTCTTTGGTGCCCTTTGAGCGTCACTGGGTTTTTAGGCTTAATACACTCAGCAAATTGAAAATATGCATATTTCTATGTACATGCATGTGTTTAAATGACAGTAGCATTTATAATCTTGACAAATACAACTTAATACCATAGAATCTAATATGTCACTGAAAATATATATGTAGTTCCAAGTTCTGTCTTTATGAAATGCCACCTAGAGTGAAAAGAACGAGAACACCACCAAGATAGCAAAGGTTAGACAAGAATCAGACAGCCATGTGCTTATCACATACTTACTGAGTAAAGTTTTTTTTGTAGCCAAAAAAATAAAGATTATCACTTGATTTTAATGTGACAGATACAAGAAAGTAAACATCACAATACCGTGAACAAGTATTACCCAAATAGAACATAGTAATATGACCCATGATTTTGTAAAGAAACTACTATAGACAAAGAGAAACTTCCCCATGAGCATATAATATTCAAGCAGACTGCTGGATGAAAAATACATTATTACCCCAAAATGTCCCCAACAAGGGAGTAGAAAATGAAAAGGTTTGGTCCCAAAATAACTTGAAGCTTTAGGGAAATAAAAAATAGGACAGAATCAACAAGAGGGTAAAATACCTGAAAGACCTGAAATATTTTTACATGTTAGTATCTTACTTCTCTCCACAGATTAGTTTTAAAAAGTAAGGGTTTCCCCCATATACAGAACAACTTTATTATTTATAGTCCAAAGCTGTACATTACACATAAAGATTTTTTTCATTCTATATATCAGCTATTTTACATTGCAGGATATTTTTAAATATATTTGGTTGTTACAGGGTCTTACTACACAGCTGGGACTCGTGGTGATCCTCCTGCTTTCAGCCTCCACAGCAGTGGGATTACAGGCATGAGCCACTATACTCAGACTCTGGCTGGCTCAGACTCCCTAGGGGCAGGCCTGACACGGCATGTGGTGCTGGGATTGAACCACCTTGGGCTTGCCTCAGTTTGCCTAAGCAGGCGCTTTAGTCAGCTGAGCTATCTCACTGGCCCCTGCATCATAGCATTTTAAAAGATTCAAAGTGATTCATTTTGCCTTTCTGGCTCTTTGGTGGAAAGTGAATTTTAGGGACTCAAATGGGAATCAGGGAGATTTTTTTAACTTTGTAAAGTAGTTAACTGTAAGCCAAGTGATGATGGCATGAACTTGGGGCATGTGCACTTAATGAGCCATATCCAAGAGAAAGATTGACATTTATTCTTCACTGTTCTAAGACTAGCCCTCATAAGCCTTGGAATGTCCTGCCTGATTGAAAAGAAAATCCTATTTGCCTAGGATCTTTGACCCATGTTATATAGTCTGTGATAAAGCATGTTTTCTGGTGAAGTAATTTGGGCCACATCCAATCAGCTGAAGCTCTGGAAGGGCCACAGATTATAGTCAACCACATAGCAGGAAGTCATCCAAAGGAGTGTTTGACTGAGGCCCAATAATATTCTTAGATACTAAAGCCTGCTGAATTTTCATAGCTGCTGGTCATCTTTGTGTTTATCACACATGATTGAGAGAAGAAGACATCCAAACAGCTGCACTGGCAGAGGACAGTGGGGCAATCAGTCCTGGGGACTTTTCTTAATTTCTTCCTTTGGTTGATTTTAATTTTATCTTTTCATAGTCATAAATTTTAATCCAGAGTAAAATGATTGTGTTAAATTCTGTGGGTCTTTTCTTTTCATTTATTTATTTATTTAAATGAGAAAAAAGATAAAATGGCCATGAGACAGTTTCAAAACAGGTTAGTAGGACAGTTACAATAATTAATATATTGCATATTGTTGCCTTCATAGTAATTATTCAGAGGACAAAATACAGACATGATATCTTATCTAAACAATATATATATATTCTTTTCTTCTTACAACAAAATGGCCCTTTATTTATACATTTGCAAAGCTAGTAATATGTGACACAAGGTTGCCTAGTGACTAATAGCTGACCTTAACTGGAAAGAATGTTTATCTCAGGACTAAAGCAGTTTGTTTGCTTTAGGCTCTGAGGCCTAGTCTCACCTACACACATTTGATCAATTTGCTAGCTTCAGTGGCTCCCAACATAGCCCCTTTTTTCAGTTTGTTTTGTCACAGATGGGTGCTACATTGCAGTTAGGAAAGCTGTATTTGGAGAAAGCTCTAAAATACTTGATGCAAGTCCAAAGATTGTAGGTACTTGAATTCAGCAAAATACCCAATATAGTCCCATAGTCCATAATAGTAGTGAGTCATCAGAACAAATGGTAATTGTCAGTTGTTGAATTGAGCCTTTCACAGCTCAGCATATTAGTATAACTTTAGTTTTTATACCTCATGGTTACACTTTTCTGCTGGATGGTTAAGACCAAGTTAAAGTAAGACCTATATAACTAAAAATGTAACTTCTGCTATCTGACAAGGTCAGTCAAATCTCTTCAGGATTTACCCTGGAACCATGTACAGCACCTCGTAGATCTTTTGTCAGTGTCAGCCATCTGGATGAGTCATGGCCACTGCTTGACCAATTTGCTGTCTGTGAAAGCCTCGAAGAATTTCTTTTCTCTCTAGGTGACTCTCCTTAGACACACTCTACATCATCAATCACTATCCTCTGTGGCCCCATAGTCTCCTTGATCAGAAGATGTGGGACACCACTGAGTTACAGGATGTCACAGCAGAGGTTCTCTTACGTCCTGAGTCCTCAATGACCTTGAAGGGCTAGGGCCAAAATGTTGGCTGTCCTTTTAGCCCATCTATCTCTCTAACTTTCAGTCTTCAAACTTGAGTTATTAAGCATCCAGAAAAAAAGCTTCATGATATTATTACCTTGTAACAGAGGCAGTTAAGCTTAACATTACTATCTATCTGAATATCAAACACCTCAGACATAAAATGGAACTGTTATTTTCCAACAGGTTTTAATATCAACTTAGATGTTTTTCAACAATCATGGATATTCTAAAATTTAAATTCCTATAGAATGTTAAAAAACAATTACACATTTTTACACAGAAAGTGAGAAATCCAACCATATACAACATTGTAGCAGGACAATCCTATGACATTTTTTTTCTTGTCTCTCATTTTTTATTACTTTCTTATACAAACTTTTACTTTATTTTTTTCAAACTTTTACTTTAAAGAGAGTACAGCAAGAATTGATATGACATTCAAAGCAGTACACATTTTGAAGACCAAAATGCCAGGCATTTCAAGCATGGTGTTAGTATTACACATTGTGGTCCTCAATGCAGTTGCTTAGCTCACAGATCACAGCTTATCTGTGGGGTTTTTAACAACTTATTACACGTGAATATTGTCTCAAAGATACCCAGACATGTAGTTGGTGTCGGACGAGACATAGTTTTAATATCAACTTAGATATTTAAAAAAAAAAAAACTAGTCTTGAGGGCTCTCAAGCTTCAAAAAATAATGACAGAGATCAAAAGGAGGAGAAAATCTGAGGAAAAAAATTGAATGCATATTAAGATAAATAGGAATTTCATAGCATTCTTTATTTTCAGAATATTGCGAAACTATGAAAAGCCATGATAATGATATACTATCATGATATATTATAATAAATTTATAAAATGTCATTAAAAGAGTTATTTCACATTCATGATCATTTTTATCTTTATGCATATTAAACAAACATTCAAAGTACTAAATTTAAGGAGACTAAATTGTTACTCATATAACCATAAGCTGTTGCAGGTAATATTGAAAACCAAATACAAACAACTGATTATTTTATTAGAAGTGGCAGCTAATTGAAATATGATGGTAACTAGGACAGCAAAATGTTCACAACTAAGAAATTGAGAACTGGCTTGACTTAAAACCTTATAATCTTTTCCAACAGTTACTCAATTATGAAAATCTCATAATTAAAATAATATTTTTTTGGAATTACAACTAAGAACCAACTATAAAAGTAGTTCATTTTCTTTTCAGGACCAACTGTGATTCTTATAAATATACTGAAAAAGTCAGATTTCTGTTCTCAGATTTATAGTAAGTTTCACTAAACTAAATTTAGACCTCCAAGAGATACAGATTATTTCAATGGATGTAGATAATTTTCACAGGTTTTTTTTTATATTCCAAAAGCAAGGAAGAAAAATAAAAATGATCTAGGAAACTAACAAAATAATTTTATGTTTGTAAGTATGTTATATTATGTATAAAAATATATTTTAAAGCTGATAATCTTGAAGAAACTAAGATTCTAAGAAATATAGCAAATTTCTTAAAGTCACTTGGAACTTGACACCTAGCTGTTACTGATTCCAAGTTGTTGGCTTGCAAAACTACTGACACCATGTCTAGTCTGGTGAACATTTCTTCATCGATAGCTTCCTCCTTTACAACCATTTTGGGGTTATTTTCTTGCATCTTTTTTTAACCTAAATCTTACTTACCATATGAGGTGGGGACTATTAATACACCTTCCAATCATTAATTACTTTCAGATATCTATTAAAGAATTAAATGAGGTTGGCAACATCAGAAATGTGGCAAAATAGAAAGAAATGGGCTCTTTCTGCATCCCACAGACACTGCAAGTCAAAGGAATACATAGATGAACTTCTAGAGTGAGAAACTCCAAAAGGCTAGAAACTATTCTGCACACTTGCAAGTGTCAATCTGGTTACACCAAGACTAGCAGGGAGAGCAGAAACCCCTGAGTCATAACTCTCACCCTGGGGTGGACAGCACCATACAATGCAAAGGAGTAGTTAGTTAAAAATTCCCCAAATCCAGAAAAGGAAATGGGCATACTGATTCAGGAGCCTGAAGCAGCCCAAAATAAGATAAATCTGAAATCTACCCCAAGACAACTCATATTCAAATTGCCAAAAGTCAAAGAGGAAATTTTAAAAACTGCAACAAAAAAATAAAAACGGAACAAGACATTTTCATACACTAGGGAAGTCTCATGAATGAGACTACTGGCAGATTTTTTAATATAAACATCAATGGCCAAAAGGAAGAGGGCTGTCATACTCAGAGCGCTGCAAAAGTATCCACCCAGTCCTGTCTACAAATCAAGTTTATTGGTGCATTTTAAATATGCATAGTGATCTCTTTCATCTTAGGGACTTTGTACCTGTATATGACTTACCTCAGCCCCTCTTTTCTTCCTTTTCCCTTTTCTTACTTTAATCCCTTTTTCTCTTCTCGTCTACAAAAGCTTTATCTTCATCTATCCCTCTTTAATCTCTTTTGTGCCTTTCCTTCCCCTCCTCCCAGTTCCCTTCCAAAGTGAGCATATCCTTCCTATTTCGTAGTATCCAGTATACATTCTCGTCCTCATTTACACTTTTGGTTTCTCACACCAGAGAAACAATGTGATATTTACATGTGTGTTTGATTATTTCACTTAAGACTATGGTCTCAAGGTCCAACCATTTAGAAATGCCCCAACCTTCCTTATGGCTGAGAGGTACACTCAATTTTATATTTTTTTAAAACAAGATCACCTCTTTTTTATCCATTAATCACTTGATGGGCATTTGGCCTTTTTCTAAGATTTACCTATTACAAATTACTGCTACAAATGAGTGTGTATATATCACACACTCATATTGTGATGTGATTTTTTCTTTCTTTCATGAAGACAGCAAAAGCAGTGTGAATGGGTCTAAGGCAACGTCTAATTTTAGTTTTATGAGGGATCTCCACTGTGTTTTCCACACTGGTTGCACCAGCCTACACTCCTCCTAACAGTGGAAAGGGCTCCCTTTTCCCCACCTAACCACCAGAATTACTTATTGGTTGATTTCTTGACAGTAGGCATTTTTTCCAAAGTGTGATGGAGTCTCAGCATAGTTTAATTTGCCTCTCTCAAATTCTCAGAGACATTGAATTTTTTTATATATTTATTTGCCATTCTTACTTCTTCATCTGAGAAATGTCCCTTTTTTTTTAGATGCTCATTTTTTTAAATCGGGTCTTTAAATAAGAGTGCTATAACTTTTTAAATTCTTAATGTATTCTAAATATTAGCCCCTTGTCTGAAGAACAGCTGGCAAAAATATTTTCCCACTCAGTGTGTTGTTTGAAGGTGAAACACTTTCCCAGACAAACAAAAGTTGGAAGAATATTAACATTAACACTGTTTTACAAGAAATGCTAAAGGGTGCTATTCAACTTGAAACAAAAGGAGACAAAACAGCAATATGGTAGAATGGTAACATAAGAATAAAACAAATTGCTTGTTGAGGTCTGGTATAGACTCTAAACACCTCATGTGTTTAGAAGGTGACTGGATCATGGGGTACCATACCCCTAATCAATCCTTAGCTCAGTGTGGAGCTAGGAGGTGAGGCCTGGATGGAAGAGGCACAGTGGCAGGGCCTGGTAGAGGAAAAGGGCTCATAGCATGGTGACCAGAAAGCATAGAGAGAAGAGAGGAGTGGAGGTGGGAGGTGCACTCTACTAGATCATTCCCGAGTGACCGCCTCCTTCAACTACCATTCTTTTACCCTTTCTAACTGTGAAAAGCAAGACATTTTGCAGTTATTGCTTGTCCTCCTACACCTTTTCTCTAGCTGTGTGTATTTTGGGTTTTTTTAAATAACTTTTTGATCTTTTATTTACCTATTTGGCACCGGGTCCCACTGCGCAACTTGGACCCATAGTGATCCTCCTGTCTCAGCTTCCTCAGCAGGTATGCACCACCATGCCTGGTTTACAGGTATGCACTACCATGCCTGGTTTCGGTGACCAGCAAGGTACGTCAAGAGTTCTGGGTCTGCACAGCCTGCAATACTGGGGATTGAACCCAGGTCCTTGTGCTTGCTAGACAGGAGCTTAGATCACTGAGCTATTTTCCCAGCCCTATTGGTGTTGCTTGTACTAGGAATTGGAGTTGGACTTTGTACTTGTCCTGCAGGTGCTGCACCACTAAGCTATATCCCCCCAGCTCTTGCAAATAAAGTCAAAACCAATACTCAGATAATAAGAGTGAATTCTCAGGAATTAAAACATATGCTTTTCTCTTCACTAGAAATTTATTTTTCCCAGGCTTCCTTATAGCTGTGGGGACTCACATACCAAGTGCTGTCAATTTTACACAAAGAAAGTCCTCTGGGTTGCTTCTGTGATATGAAAGAAAAAAATCTCATAAAGAGCCAGCATTATCCCTTCTTTTTCTCCTTGCCTTCCAATGTAATACGAATATAAGAAGTCTGGAGCCGAAAAGAACAAAGCTCTATTTTATTTTATTTTTGATATCAGGAATCGAACTCAGGGACTTGCACTTGCCAGGCAAGTTCTGTGCCACTGAGCTACACCTCAGGGCCCACAAAAGCTACCTTTTAGTAATGAGGCAACAAGGATAGAAATGAAAACCCAGTATCCTTGGAGGTCAAAGCAGAAAAGTACAAGGAGAAAGGATCTTGTCATTATCCTTAAATGGCTGATTAGTCTCCTTGTCCCTCATTAGGCAATATAATGCAACTATAGAATAAGTTTCTGTCCTGATTTGTTTAGGAAGCTTTTTTTGTTTTGTTTTTGTTTTTGTTTTGCAGTACTGGGGATTAAACTCAGGATCCTGCACTTGCCAGGCAAGCACTTATTTTGCTGTGTGTAGAAAGCATTTACATGAGTTTAACACAAAGTTGGATGCATTATGAGGAATGAAATTATGAGACAATTTGCTACATAAGCATTAGGTTATTGAAGAATCTTGGTATCATACAACAAAAATAATTATGGAGTGAATTACCTGCCAAAATAACCAAAAAATGTCCCTTTGAACAGTCGATCAATAATACTTTTGCAGAAAGAATTAGCAAGATGAACAAATGCTACCGCCAAAATTTGAGCTGCACATAACAGATAATGGAAGAAATTCAAAAATATTACTGAGGAGTGTGTAAAGTACTCTAAAGGGAAGCAAAACAAGCAAAAACAATGAAGGTGTTATATTAAATTGAAGTAAAGATTTTAATAGGGACAATTCACCGTGTGGACATGCCAGGAACCCAAGTTGTTAGCAGTTAAAATGATACTATAGATTGCTATTATAGACTGCTGGAAGATTTTCAATTTTTATATTAATTTTATTGAGAAAGAAATAGCAATGAGACAGTTTCAAAACAGATTAGTAGGACAGTTACAATAATTAATACATTGCATATTGTTGTCTTCATAGTAGTTATTCATAGTACAAGATGCAAACATGATATCTTCTCTAAGCACTATTTGTACAAATCTTTCTTCTCATTGAACTAACAGAAAGTAACTGTATATCTATCTTAACTATTTTATATATGCAGATGTATATATATTTTTTCACTACAAAATGGTCCTTCATTTATATCCCTCTTTATTGTTTACTTTTGACAGAGATGGGTATTCGATTGTCATTCATATATTGTAGATGCATGAATTCAGGCAAGTAATCCAATATAGTCCAGTAGTCTATGACAGTAGTGGTTTAACCGCATGACTGGCAATGTCAGAAGTTGTTGACTTGAGCCTTTTACAGCTCAGCAAAAACAAAGTCAGATTTTCAATATTTATCATCCTTATTTACCAAATTTTAAGGGTAGTCATCCTGTAGCATTTGAAGAACAAAAGTAAAGCCTTCGTAAGTATTTCTTTTCATTTTACAGCTTATTAGATGATCAGATATTTCTTGAAATATAACTTTTTATGAGAACCCATTTGTTTTCTCCCAAATTGAACTTTGTACTAACATTCAGCAGGATATTTGCTGTTACTGTATGGGTGTATGATGATATTAGAATTCCTTTGCAAAAGATCATTTTGCTATAGGCTTTGTATTATGATTCACTGTTTAGTAATTTATTCTATTTTGTTTCGTCTTGTGATTTTCTCATTACTTTTCAGTGTTAACTAACATGCAGAACCAGGGCAGGTTGGGGGGAAGGCTCAGTAGAATAAGTGCTTTGCTGGCAAGCACAAGGGTCTGAGTTCAATCCCCAGTTCTGCCAACAAAAAGTAAATAAATAAAATAAAATGCAGAACCATTGTTCATTTTTAATTTTACTTGATAATTTTTCAAAGAATAAAACTACATATTAGTTTTTAATGTAATTTCCTATTGAGTCCTAGGTTTCATAATCCAATTGCATATACTGAATAAAGAATCATGATTCATATATTCTTGTATGATAAGTATTTAAGATTTCAAATAATTATAAATTTAAATTTGTAATCTATATCACTGTAATTTATACATCATAAATAAGGAAAAGGAATTAAAATAAACATATATGTTCATCATTCTAAATTCTGTATACAAAAACTTGTTCACCATTCACTTATCATTAAAATGTGCACTGAATTATCATAGTTTCATATTTAAGAAAGTGTCCATTTTTTCTTTCTTATCAATTTCTACCAGCCTATCAATAAAATTGTCTACTTCTTGTGATAATTTTTGTGAATGTATTTAATAAATACATTAAGAAAGAATACATATCTTCACATAACAAGGCTTATAGTCACTTGTTTGAACTTTTTTTTTTTTTTTTTTTTT
>NW_004524745.1:5577762-5578445 GCF_000260255.1 Octodon degus | reverse complement strand
GCGGGCGGGGTGGGGGAGGCACTGCGGAGTGGTGGGGGGCGGCCCGAGGGGCTGGAAGAGGGTCCGGCCCACGCTGCACCTGGGCTGGGACTCTCAACAACTGAATTATATGATGCCACTTGTTTGAACTTTTATTCAAACTTTTTCATATTTCTTCTTCTATCACATTTCTTGCAATTATACTTTGTGTCTGCTAATGTTTTGTTTTGTAAATTATTACATTTAATTATTATTTTTATATTTCATTTCAGCGGCTATACAGGAAATCTGCCAATAAACGTTCTTCATAACTACTCGCTTTTCTTTAATTAGTGGTAATATTGTTTTCACAGGGTTTGCTATTCAAAGCAGATGTGCAGGTCAATCAGAAATGCTCTGCCAGAACAGATGCAGAGCGCAGGCCTGGCGAGTGAGTGAGACGACCCGGGGCCCACGGATCCTCATTCGACCCAGAGTGCAGGCCCAGCAGGGAAGCCTTCAGCAGAAACCCTGCAAAAAGGCTAGAGGCAAGACCCACCCAGCTGACTCAGGAGCAGAACATCTTCCCAGAGAGACACAAAGGGCTCAACTCTAATGCCTGCAGCAGAAAGAAGTGGAGCACAGCAGCCAGATCCAAGCAAGACCCACCTAGAGGAATCTGAACTTCATAGATCCAGACCTGGTGCTAAGGTAATAACTCTATC
>NW_004524745.1:5574515-5575762 GCF_000260255.1 Octodon degus | reverse complement strand
AAATGCTCTGCCAGGACTGTACTTAGTCTTCTCTTTTTTTCCCTTATCACAGTGGCTAGAACATTCAACATATGGAAAGTCCAGAAACATAGAAATTCATACCATTTACTTTACTTAAATAGAATTATTTGTAGCATTCATACATAATAATGTTTATGCAGTTTCAGATAAATGCCTACTGATAAAGTACTCTGATAATCCTATTTGTAATCTTGTTTTGATTTTACTGTTAAGAAGTCATATCTAATACATTTTTATCACAGATGGTCCAGTATATCCCTAACGAAAAGGCTTACACCAGTTATTACGTACATAAGCTACCATGTGGTGAAGTCCATTAGAGACACATGAAAAGGAACTTGGAGAAACACAGCCACGTGGAAACTGCATTGAATATTACGAAAGGTTAATCCTGTGCGTCCTTTGGAGTACACCCTTGAAAACTTTAATGAATGAGTTTTTCTGGTCTCTATATTTTTCACAAATAAATAACATCACTGAATATAACAATTGAGAGGCAGAGAATAATTTTCCAGTATTCATGTTAAATTTGGCTGTCAATTATTTTTAAGTTAGGTTATAGTTTTTTATATTACCCTACAAATAAAAGTTAAACAGATATAATGTATGATGAAGATATCCTGACAGCAAGCAGTAGTAGACTTAAATTAGCTTGTAAACCTGGCATATGATACTTTTTCTGAAGAAGACTTAATTAATTTTCAAGGACTTGCATTTGACTATATTAAATGACATGTTCATCCTTATAAAAAAGACTTGAGAATTCGTTTCAAATGTGCAAGACTGATAGAGAAATTGTGACATTAATAAAATTGCCCTTGAAAATTACAGATTTTTTAATCTAAAGGAATGATGTAAAAACAGACAGAGAATAAGATACTAAGCAAAATGATCTATAGACCCAGAAAAACATCCAAAGAAAGATTTTGTGAAGATCTTTGGATAAATGACTCCTGAACTTTTAATTTTCAAACTATAAATGTATTTTTTAAAAACCTGCACTAAAGCTACATAGCATATCTGAGCAGACATGAAAAACAGAATTCCAGCCCCATGAATGAGAATGGAAAGAACCCACCAAATAGGGCAAACAATTAAACAGAGGAGAATAAGAGGTATACAATAGTAGTCTTGCAATTATTCTTTTGTGTTCAGCAGCAGAATATTTTAATCAGCACACCCTACAAATGGACTTCTCTTCCACCCTATGAGTCATGATTCCACCT
>NW_004524745.1:5572872-5574184 GCF_000260255.1 Octodon degus | reverse complement strand
TGACTTACAATTTATTTAAAAGACATTGTATGATATCTTCTTCTAGTATTAGAAACTTTAAAAAGTATATTTCCATTTTCTGTTGACTTTAAAAAAAAACAACAGAGGTTTGTACCTATGTTGTTTACTTATTATTGCTTGCCTATATCTTGTAATATGAGAAACTACTTTGGCAGTAATACACAATGTACTAACCATTAAAATAAATAAATAAAATTTTAAAAAACCAGAATTCCAAACATATTCTATCTCAAACACTAAGAAGAGGAAGTCAAAGATCCTTATACTAGAAAAATACTTCAAAAATTCCAACATTTTTAGCTGCTATCTTATGCTACTGCATAAGTAACATGAACTCAGAATTCCTTAGTTACTCTACCAATTCTTGAGCTTCTGTTAAATGCATCTTTATAAAAAAAAAATCCAAGGAACCAGCACATAGCAGCAATAGCTTGTTATATATTCTTATGGTAGAGTAATGTTGAATAAATTATAAATTTACTTATAAATTGGCCCTATCATCTCAGGGACAATGAGGTGGTTCAGCAGACTAAGTACCTGCATAGGCAAGCACAGGGACAGGGGTTTGATCCCAGGCACCACATGCCTTGCCGGCCCTGGACCTGGGCATGGTGAGATGGCCACCACGACCTGGTGTGGTCATGCATGCCTGTAATCCCAGAGCTGGGGAGGCTGAAAATGGGAAGATCACTATGAGTCTGTGCTGCATAGTGAGAACCTGTACCAAATAACTAAATAAATAAATAAATTTTAAAAGAAGAAATTTTTAAAAATTAAATATAAGAAAACACCTATACCTCATCTGGGCATGGAGGCACAAGCTTGCAATTGTAGCACTTAGAAGGCTGAGATAGGAGAATTTCTGTAGCTTGTGGCCACCCCTGAGCTGTGTAGTGAGTTCAAGACCACCTTAAACTACATAGTGAGACCCTGTCTCAAAACTTCTCCCCTAAATTACCTCTAGTAACCCATAAAATATATTTAGTTATATTTTATTAAAAGAATAACAAAATGAAGGCCAGCTAAATAGCTCAGCAGATTAAAACGCCTACAAGAAGGCACAGGGGCAGGAGGTTCCATCCCCCGGTCTGCAGTGCTTGCCCGCACCTGGGGCACACTGAGACAGCAATTGAGACTGGGAATGGTGGCACACACCTGTAATTCCAGCTCTTGGGAGGCTGTAAACAGGCAGATCACTACAAGTCCAATCTAGTAGTGAGACCCTGAACACCCTGTAGACCCCTCCCTAAAATACAGAAAGAGAGAGAGAGAGAGAGAGAGAGAGAGAGAG
>NW_004524745.1:5550110-5572772 GCF_000260255.1 Octodon degus | reverse complement strand
AGAGAGAGAGAGAGAGAGAGAGAGAGAGAGAGAGAGAGAGAGAGAGAGAGAGAAAAGAAAAAGAATAACAAAATGTATGAGGCTGCTTTTGGGAATGGTGAAAATATGTTTTAAAATCAGTGTTTATATTTTCATAACTCCATGAACATGCCATGAATAACAATTACAAAGCAAATTTATGGCATATGGATTATATTTTTTATCTGTTATTAAATCAGAGTCATGAAAAAATCTTACTCTTTCAACATCTTTTTCATATAACAGCTATCTTGCCACCATTAGGTACAAACTTAAGAGCAGCCCCCAATAGCAAAACAGGGCAGTGCAAAAAAGGGACAGAACAGGGTCCTTGGTAATGTAACTGAGCTACTGAACGATCCAGCCCTAAAACTTATTATCTCTGTGAGGAAGTATGAGTAGAAGGAGATACTTATGACTCTTTTATTCCCTTTAGTATGGAAAGCACCCGTGGGAGAAAGACAAAAATGCATGTCATCATTATTATTATTTTTGCCAATGAGGTCCTCAGGTAAAAACATTAATAATGTTTATGACAGATAAAGACAGTACCTAAAGAGCACTTTTAGTAGGATAGCCTTGGATAAAAGACCACCATAAATAAATCCCAAAGCTGTAGACAGATATGGCATAGCACCTTAAGAAGATTATGGAACATATAAAACTACAGAAAAGTAAAGCAGATACTGAATACATTAAACATTTACACTATTGTTAAGGTAAAAACTTATGCACGCTAACTACAGACTTCATCTCTAATTTTGTACTCAAAAGCTCATGCCAAAAGTGTAGTGAGAGCTAAAGAAAGATACAATACAAAGAACAGGAGCACGTAGGAACTACCATGATAGATGCTTTTATTTTCTTTATTATAGTGATAGTTTTATGAAAATGTGTGACATATGACAAAATGATCAGACTGAAGTTTAAATCTGTGTAGTTTAATGGATATCAACTATAGCTCCAAAAAGCTGTTTCACAAATCTAGGAAACACATATATTTAGCCAGCTCCCTTGTATGTAGTCATAATACAAGCATGGTATGATTTTAATATTATCTAAACTAGGAAGATTATCTCAAATTTTCTGTTAACATATACTTGTTTTTCTTTTCATTTATTTATTTATTTATTTATTTGTTTATTTATTTATTGGCCAGCTCAGCCCGCCCTGGGGGTGGGACTGGAACAGTATGTGGTGCCAGAGATGGAACCGTGGTCCCTGTATTTGCCTAATCTTGCCTAAGCAGGCACTTTAAACCACAGAGCTACATTGCCAGTCCCCTACTTATTTTTTTTTGGGGGGGGGGTGGGGGCAGTTATTTTTGTTTTCTTTTTTTGTTTGTTTTTTGGCGGAACTGGGGATTGAACTCAGGCCCTTGCGCTTGCCAGGCAAGCACTTATTCTACTAAGTTATCTCCCCAGCCCCTTCTACTTGTTTTTAAAGTAAATATTTTCCTCATACAAGAGTCTGATCTAGCAGTGAGACCCTGAACACCATGTAGACCCTTCCCTAAAAATACAAAAAAAAAGTAATAGCCACAAACTTTCTACTGAATAAGCTTCACTAAAATAAGAGATATATAAGAGATTTAATAAAGAATTATTAAAAGTTTCAATTCATCTGAGATTCAAATCAACTTTCATTTACTTTTTAAAAAAATGAATTATTACTTAGTGGTAATGTTTTTCTAGGTTAAAATGAATCACAATACAGCATGAAAAGTTATATAACAAATGGGCCATACTTCATTCACTAATATCATTGGAACATCAGTTTAGGAAATCACTCTCAAAACACAAATGAAAGTGTGTCAACACTGAATTGATAATGACTTACTTAGGTCCCACGCATCTGTCTTCACATAATAACACTGAAATAAATTATTGTAAATCTAGACAGAGACATCAACATGATAAGCTCCAGGAAAAGTAAAGCATTAATTATAAACCACATTGAAAAAAGTGTTTCCTCCTGTACTACAAAAATTACCGCAGGAAATCAGCAGTAAACAAGTAGATGGGAAGTGATAGAGAAGGGAACTAAGGTAATTATCTTCTCAAATCCAAAGGGCGTACATAGAAGGGGAAAATATTTATTTACTTTTATTGTCTGCAAGGAACTAAATTTAAGTCAAGAGTTGGAAGATATCAAAGGAAAGATTCAAACATAATATAAAAAAGAACCTAACAGTATAAAAGTAAAATGACCTGCTTTTGGTGATGGGAATTTCTACATCTCTGTTGTTAACTTTTAAGCAAAATCTGGCTATTTAGAACTTGCAAAGAGTTTAGAAGAAACACATTTCATTAGATTGAGAATTGGTAGTGATATTGATTGAGACTACTCTAAGATATTATTGTTATTTCATCCATCATCTATTCTTAAACATTTAACCCTCGTATACATGAAATTAATCAGTGTCTGCTGGTGGCCCTAAAATGTAGCACTATCAAGTTGTTTTCTTTAGGGAGTTATTTGTTTGTTTAATTCCTAACTGTTTTTGAGACAAGTCTCACTGTAGAGTTCAGGCTGCCATTGAATTCACTAACTCACTATGTAGTCCAGGATGGCCTTGAACTTGTACCAATACTCCCGCCTAATCTTCAGGACCTCTTGCTTGCTAGGCAGGCAGTGTGTCACTGAGCTACATCTCTAGCTCCACTTCCAAGTCTTCCTCTATATTCTTCAAGTTCTTTTCCAATGTCAGATAAGTTTACCTAGAAATTATCTACATAAATATCATCCATCTCTTATAAGAAACCCTTTCTTAAACTATGGCTTCAATTGTTTTTTAAGTAAACTTTGTATACAAGTGGTCAATAAGGAATCTTGGAAAAAACCCATGTCCATCAGCTGAGGAATGGATAAAGAATATGCAGGGGTTTTAATATAATAAGAGTACTACCCAGCCATAAGGGAGGATAAACTTGAGCTAGTTATAGCTAAATGGTGCACCTTGAGGCCAAACTTGTATGTGAAATGAATCAGAAACACATGTGTAAATATAGCTAGCGTGAGAAATAGAAAGTGTAAATAAGTACCAAAATGTATAGCAAAGATTGTGAAATGGGAAGAAATTGTTTAAAAACAAAAGGGGAATGGGGCCAAGAGTGGAAAAGGAAGAGAAAGAAATGGGAAAATAAAAAGGGAGAGGGGAGGAGTTGAAGGGAAAGGAATGGGAGAAGGGAGGAGTTATTAAGACCTACCTTGTAAAGGTTCAAGTTCCCTATCACTAATGTGATGATTATGACTATCTAAATTGTACCAATACATTTGAATAAAAAGGGAATTATTTGGCTCTTTCATCAAATGTTTATTAATACCATTTAAAAATATTTCTCAGTATCATTTATACCTTTATACACAGAAAAAGATCCCAGAAGCATGATATACATTACAATAGCTGTTAGAAAAAAATCCCTTCTCATAAAAATAACAGCATTGACAACTACATTACCAACCATAACACCAGTAACATTTGTTGCACTTTTACTATCCAGTGGATTATTATAACAAACTTTATATCTTCCTATGTTTATTTTTTAAAAGTTTTTCATACAAATGGGACTCTTAAAATAATGATCAGATTTTAAAAAGATAAGTTGTAACAGTTAAATAAGATTGTAAGATATAAGTAACAAAATTAAAATATCAGCTCATGTAACTTTAAATATTTTTCATTCTAAATAGAACTTACTTTTGAGAGGTAAAGTTCTGAGGAAGAATCATTTCAGTTAATAAAGCAGAATTTCTACGCATTTATAATAGCTTCTCGGCAAGGGAGATCCACCTTTTCCAGTAATCATACTAAATAGGCTGTCAAGGGGGTAACAGTTTTGTAATCCACTATTTTCTGAGGTAGCAGGGAACTGACACTCCCTGTTTTGATTATATACATAGGACAAGTCACAAGAAATCATTTTCTCTATATGGAAAAATAATTCAGTAATGCTACAATCTACCCTGAACAGCAATGGTATATTTTTTAATTCCTAATGGTCAATTGGTGAACTACCTGACAATATATGTCAAGCATGGCTGTTCATAATAGTAACTGATTCATGGAGCCAAAGGTTCAGTGGAAACTTGAAGAGCATATCAGAAGTTTTCTTGCAGTATGGTATAGTCTTTGATTTTGACAAGGAGGAAGAAAATTGCAGGACACATCCCTGAGAAGTGTTTAATCAAGTTGTCTTCAGATTATCAAGTTACTTTGATCATTTCCTAAAGAAAACTCAAGAATTCTGTGAGAACTGAGGGGTTCAAAATGCTCAGAAAGTTCAATGATTCAAATCCCACTAGCATTGTTTATGGCTTATATAAGAAATTTTGTACTACAGAAATAGGTTGGCCTCTGTCTATATAAAAAGCAGTTTTGATACATCTTTTCTTCTTATTTCAGATCAAATCTTTAATAGCAACCCAGGGATATAAATAATGACCTGTCCATTTGTGTTGAGAAAACACTGACAAACTACTGGTTAATCATTTCATTGCTGAGTTCAAGAGCAATCACAAGAATAACATCAGTAAATGCAATATCGTCTACCGACTCTGCCATTCATATCAATGAACAATGAAGACCTTCTTCTAGAATCCAGCCTGTTAGCAATTATTGCCTTTTATCTCCATCCTTGTCCATTTAAAGAATAAAATGCTGAATATATGAGATCTGTAAAGATCTGTAACATTACCTGCTGATTGGTCCACAATACTGCCTACTGGTTGATACAATAAGATTCAGAAACTCCTAGAAGCTTTGTTCAATGACAAATAATTACAGAGCTTTATAATTATTAATAAGACTATTGGTTATTGTACAATAACATAGATGGCCCTCTTCCTAGGGACATATATGAAAGTCTCAATATTTTCTGGTTTTAGATGTTATGTTTTTCCCTTGGTACTGAATTCAAACCAAACAGAAATAAGAATTCTCACTCAGATCAATACAGGTTACTATATGCTTGACAAATCTGAGCTCACATTTAATCATTATGGAAATGCAAATCAAAACAACTCTGAGATTCCATCTTATACCAGTCAGAGTGGCTAGCAACAAGAGTTAAAAAGAAAAGTGACACATCTCTTCAAAGAAAGGCAACTGTTGAGATGTGTGGAGAAAACGAACTTTTCTACATTATTTTTGAGAATGTAAACTAGTACAATTATTATGGAAATTAATATGGAGATTGTTCAAAAAGTGAAAAATAGAAAATTAATTTGATTCTATTCAGGGTAAATTCCCAAAAGCTAGATATCATACTGTAATAATATATACTCACCCATGTTTACAACAATGCAATTCATAATAGCTAAGCTCTGAAACAACCTTGATACCCACCAGTGGAAAAACAGACAAAATAGTATAGGTAGGTAAAGAATAGATAGAAAGATAGATAGTATAGCCATGCAAAATAGAATTTTATTCAGATATAAAGAATCAAATCATGTCATTTGTAGGAAACTTGATGGATCTTAACACTATAATGTTAAGTAAAAAAAAAAAAGTCAGATTCAGAAAGTTAAACATAGCGTGGTTTCTCATACAAGAAACCTAAAATGTGAATAAATTAAAGAGTTTTTTTAAAAAAGGAGAGATGATAGGAAACAGGGAGGCAGACTCTTTGGAAATAGGAAAGAGGATCAGATGTTGGGAGGAATGTAATATTCCCCAAAATGAATGTAAATTTTATGTACTGCAAACATATACCAATAAAAACTTTCAAAAAAACAATAATCATCAATAATCAAGATAGAACACCTATAAAATATACTATAAGAAAAGATATGTGAATGTGCAAAAAAGAAAGAAAATACACATAAATGACAAGTTTTCCAGTAAGTCTGCTGTTAACGCCATCATGAAGAAAAAGACTATGTGGGTGATAAAGAGTTGGGGTGTATTTCCCGGGAAACTGGGTGATAATAAGTAGACATTAACCAGGAAAACTGTCTTTCAAGAATTCACTCAAATTCTGAGCTACCAAAATAAAATCTTGCGAAGAAAATAAGAAACTTAAAAACTATCAACAATGAACAAATAAATTTGAGGAAATTATCTAATAATTAGGAAAATTTGTCAGGCTTATACGGAGACATATAATTTGGAGTGTATTGAGCATATGCAATCCCAGCACTGTGAAGTGACCAAAGGGCAGCCATCCTTTAGGGAAGCCCCCAGCTTCTGGGAGTACAGGCAGTCCTCATGGAGGAATTTCCTCTGAACCCAATATCAAAGAAATAAAGGAATCAGAAACAACTAACTTACATGGTTAGGCAAGAGCTGAAAGCCTACACTTTACAGATTAGTTTTTGTTTTGTTTTGGCTCAGTTTGGTTTGGTTTTTTGAGAAGAAGTTTAGAAACCAAGGACTGAACTACTGTATGGGAAGATTCTTGACCAATATGACTAATTAAAATGTGAATAGCAAAATAAATGAATGCTTATGGCTTCACTTAATCAATAGCATAAATATGGGAAAAATATAATTTGTGTACTAAACAAGATAGATATGTTTCAATTTTTAACAAGTAAAAAGAAAAAAAATACTGCCATTATGAAAAGCAGGAAATGGGCAAGCAAGCAAATGGTACTCAGATGTGATGGGTTCCAAAGTGTGAATTAAAGCAAAAGAGTACTGAATGAAGTTTAAAAAGTGAGAAAGTTCTTAGGAATGAAATTAATATCTGCCACTGAATTATTATTTAAAATTAAATGCAACCATAATTTCCCCCAAATCAGAAAATTATGTTTCTGAAGAAAAACAATTTTGATTCACTCTATAATTTCGAAATCCTATAATTCATTGAAATTCAGTGATTTATTTAATTACATGATAAATCCACTATCATTATTTGGCTACCCATTACATGCTACTATGTTAGATTCTTGGTTAATACAAATATAATTCTGAAATGCCTCTGTTATCTCAAAACTTCACCAAAGCCAGAGTCATAAATAGCAAACTAAAACAATATATAAATTATAATGATTTTCATAATAAACATATCAAGTTTACTCAATGTGAAAGAACTTTGCAAAACAGTATCCCTTTATTATCCTTTTTAAAATAATAGTATTTTAGGGTCGGCTGTATAGCTCAGGTTAATAAGCCCTTGCTTAGATAAGTGCAGGGGCCAGGGTTTGATCCCTGGCATGACATGCCATGCTGGCCTCACCCCAGGGTGTGCTGAGCCAGCAAAGGAGTCTGGGCATAATGGCACATGCCTGTAATCCCAGAACTAGGGAGGCAGAAATCAGGAGGATCACTACGGGTCTGAGCTGCATACTGAGACCCTACACACACACACACACACACACACAAAAAAAAAAAAAAAAAACCCTTAAAAATAATAGTAGTTTAGTTCCTCTCCCATAAACATAGTAGTAAAATTACCTTTAGTTTTTTTTTTTTGTTTGTTTTGTTTTGTTTTTTTTGTTTTTTTTTTTTTTGGTTTTTTTTTTTTTTGCGGAACCGGGGATTGAACTCAGGCCCTTGTGCTTGCCAGGGAAGCGCTTATTCCACTGAGCCATCTCCCCAGCCCCACCTTTAGTTTTGAGAAGAAAAATAGACACTTTTTGATAGAATGTAAGAGAGTTGTGAAGGACATATAATATTTCAGGACATGAATGGAGAGAAACTCTCTGGATGGGTAAAGAACAAGAAACAGATGCATGGAGAAAATGGAGAAGCAAAGACGTACTGTTCTATGGGGAAAACAATAAAAAATCAAGAGGAAATAAACTTCATATACATTTGTTTTGCCCTTCCTTCTTTTTTTATTTTCTCCATAACAGCTGTATTAGTTGATACATTGTGTCAACTTGAAAAGTTCAGAAGTTTAATTAAGTGACTCAGCAGAGAGCCTGGATTCTTAGTTTGTAAACATCCTCATCCTGTGCAAGAGGAGGGCATGGATGCTGTGTGAGTTCTATACCCCCAACCCAGGGGAGCTTATGTATAAGGAGGAGACAGAGGTTGGCTAGAAGCTGCAGCTGCTGCCCTTCCCTTTGCTCTTTGCTGTTTTCTGCTGCCATGAATTGATTCTCTCTGCCATCAACCACTCTGCCTGGGAGCCAGCCAAGTACAGACTGAAACCTCCACAAACTGTGAGCTAAATAAACCTTTCCTTCCTTAATTTGGGGTGTTGGGTATTTTGTCCCAGCAATGAGTGAAAAGTAACTGCGACAAAGACCATTGTTGAATTCTTATCATCTTGTTTAGTGCAATTCTGTATCATTGCTAATGTTCTTTTCACTACTTCTTATTCTCTTGAAGCGTTTTAAGAAATGAGCAAATAAAGACACCTCACAATTTTTTCTTTGCAAGTTATATACGAATCACGAATCAACAGACTCTGAGTTTCCATAGAAAATTTTCATCTAAAACATATTCCTTCTAGAAAGAAAGAAGGGGAAAATACATATTTATGTATATACATAAGATAGCTTGGATAATTGTACTGTTGATTTCTACTAGTGTATGGAAAGGAGCAGTTAATGCTTAAGTGCTTAAAATTATCTTTCTTCTTTTAATTTCTCATAGCTTTTTTAAAATCAATTTTGCATGCTTATATCTGGTAATCTAAACAACTAATTTGAAGACAGAATTATGGAATATAACAATCATTTTGGAATATCTATTATTTTGTTTAGTGAAATTCCATCTCATTTCTTTATTTTTATAATTTTTATTCTCTTTAGAAATGAAAAATAAGCAAAAAACATTCTTTCTAGTCAGTTCAACTGAAGTTAAAGTTATGCCTCACTTCTAAATTTTAACTTTCTGTTAAACACTATTACTATATATAAACAAGGACACCTAAATGTGTTAGCCTTCAAAATGAAAAGCAATCTACTTACAATTATCTGATATTTTTGATGAGAAGAATTCCAAAAGATTTAAAATACTTGTTGTCTGCAATTCTGGCTGTTCTGATTTGTCAATAAGTAGAATATTTTTGTGAGGACATTCACACCCACAGAGACCAACAAAGGCTGTTTTCCGCAAATCAGATGTGGCTGCATATAAACAGATCTCCGCAATGGTCGTTGTGTACATATGAACTATATTCCAGGCCCAGGAAAGATCTTCTCCTGTGGGCCATTTCTCCTGAAATAAGAAAATAGGCATTATGCAATCAAAGTACACTTTGTCATCATTAAGAACTATCTGGCACATGTAAAACAGAAATATCTTCAAATTTTCGGGAATTGTTAGAAGATCAAAATAAACTGACATTCCTAAATATTTTTAAACTTATTTAAAAACCAATTTTGCCTTAGACTGGTTGCAGTAAGCATAGTTCCAAAAGGAAAAGACTTGAATTTATTTGGAATTCAATGGAATATAAATTAATCCAGTGAAATGCATTACATATTATACTAGAAAATAATCCTTTCTAGACTATAGTATTTTCATATATTTTTCATAGACATGCAAAAATATTTATGTCTTTGAAAGAAGAATTTGTATCCCAAGAATCTTGAAACAACTCAATAATTCAATTCTGGCAATTTATTCCAAAGACAGACATACATGGCAAAGAGATTTTATGTATAAGAATACCACAACAAAATGTAATTAATTATCAACAATTAAAAACAGATTTAATGATTAAAATTAGATGAAAAATTAAAGTATCTCATACTAAATATAAACTTTAATAAGAAGTCAGAAAATGGAACATATTCATGATAAATAGTAAATGTTATGGCATATGAATGTTTATATTTATATTAAAATAAAATAATTATAATGAAGTTTTGCACATCCTATTTGCCAATAGTCATACTATTTAAATAAAAGCAAAAATTGAATGTTTCTATTGAGGTCATTTTTTTCATTTAAATTAGCAAGGCTGTTGTTACCTGTTTCTCAACAGCCATAATGCTTAAAAGAAAATCTCTCATGAGGTCCATTAAAGTTTTCAAGCAGGTCATATTTAATTTGGCAGCTTCTCCAAGGACCAACAAGGCCAGTACTAAATCCAACCTGAATGATGAAGACATCACAAACACTTAATGAAAACTAATAATAATAAACAGTTTTTAATGAAAATGTAATAGCTCAGAGGAAATTAATATTTGGAATAGCAGGTACATTTATTTTCAATAAAGATTGGAATAGGTTGACACTGATTAAGAAAAAAAATCTACAAGGAAGATCAACATTTTGTCAAGATATTTGTGTTCAGAATAATGCTCTGAAAAACACTGGGAGAACCAAATCCTACAAATAATCACATTTCTTCATAGATCCTTCCTGACAGAACCCGCAGGGGCTCTGGTCCTACAGAGTGCCCTCACACTCCACAAGAGGTTTGTGTTTTAATTTACTGCAACTGATACCAAGGGATGAATTTAAAGAGTGTTTTCTTCTCAAAATAATGAACAAATAAAAAAATAAAATGGTTCTACCAGGTGTTCCAAAAGTTTGGTGGTATTTGAATTTACAAAAAGTGCAATTTCTCAAAGTAAAATTAGTTTCAAATCAATAAAATACTGTTACCTATTTTTATGAAAGTATTATATAATAACTGAAATTATACCAGAACAACTGTAAGTGTATATATATATTCTGAAATTTTCAGGAAAATTATACAGTAAGTGCTATTTTTACCCAAGTGAAAGAGACATAATTCAAAACAGAACTGATAAAAATGCAAATGTAAAAATGCCTCTGCCCAAAGCTGCTTAATTGCCTTGATTTATAGATCACTAATAAACTTAAAAGTTAGTATATTTCACAGGTGTATTTAATTTTCACAACTATAATATGTCAGACTACTACAGTCTAATTCAACACCAATTTCAAAAGGGAGCATCTCTCATCATAAGAATTTAAAACAATACTACCTATTTGTGTAGCACTAGAAGTGGAACAGCCCTCTTATAATAGGATGGAGGACTGGCAAGATAGCTCAGTGGACTAAGCGCCTGCTTTGGCAAGTGCAGGGACCAGGATTCAATCCCAGGTCCTGTGTGCCACGCTGGCCCTGCCCCTGGGGCATGCTGACTGGGGACCGAGTCTGGGCATGGTGGTGCACGCCTGTAATCTCAGCACTGGGGAGACTGAAAACAGGAGGATCACTATGAGTCCCAGCTGCGTAGTGAGACCCTGTACCAAATACACAAATGAAAAAATATATAAAAATAAAGATAGAAATGACAAAAAGGAAAAGAAAATGACCAAAAGAAAGCCAGAAAGAGCTCAAAGCTTGAAGAAAGCATCTGCATTCGTACAACCCTGTTTTCCACATGCAATTTTAAACCTTTATTTGGTTAGGCAAGTTTAACTGAGTTGCTGGAACACGCAGATGGCCAAATCTTAACAGATACACTTAGCATATGCTTATGATCATAAATTTTAGAGCCAAAAAATTAAGACCTAATCCTAGCTCAGCCTATATATGTATGTGTGTGTGCGTCTGTGTAGTGTGATGTAAGACCGTAGTTCAGTCTTAATTTACTTACATATATAAAGCCAATATAGGGAAATCTATTTTTAAAAGAATTGAATAAAATATAAAATGACTAGGCTTAAAATGCTGAACTGAATTTCCTTACAAAAAGACTATCTCTTCAAAGAAAGAAAAGCATGAACTTGACAACTCTTTCTCTATAAAATTTTGGAATAACAGAAAAAAGAGGTCCGTGGAACACCAAGACATACAGTGATTCATTCCCAAAGACTTATTATAACTCAACAAAATAGCAAAGCAAGGAGGAGGAAAGTCACCAAATTGTTAAGGCATACTTTCACAGGATTATACTTTAGATTTGGCTTCCACTGTTCTATTTTAAATTTAAAAATTTTGGGGCTGAGAAGATAGCTCGGTGGTCTTAGCGCCAGGCTGGCAAGTGCAAGGACCCAAGTTTGATCCCTGGTACACATGCCGAGTAGGCCACACCAAGCCATCCACCAAAACCTGTCATGGTGGCACATGCCTGTAATCCCAGTGCTGGGAAGGCTGAGACAAGAGGACCACTATGAGTTCAAACTGTATAGTGAGACCCTGAACCAAGGAAACGAATACATATTTTTAAATAAATAAATTTTATTTAAAATTTTATCTAACCTATAGCACTCTTATTAAAACGTGGATTCAAATCAATTCATCCAGGCTGGGGAGATGGCTCAGTGGAATAAGTGCTGCCCTGACAAGCGCAATGGCTGGAGTTCAATCCCTGGTTCCACCAACATAAAAAAAAAGAAAGAAAATAACTCATCAGCATTAGCCACCTATGGTAGAAGAGAAAGGATTCACTAGAAACACTACTGTCTATCAGTGTTGTTGACTACATTTTTTATAAGCAAAATTATCTCTGCTAAAAGTAGAATCAAAATATCAATGAAATAGAGTTTGTTAAAAATCAAAACTCAAAATCAATGTACACAGAGAGAATTCAAGTTGCATTAGACTAGAAACTTTAACCCTGCAGCATCTTCTTTGTGAACTTGTTAGAATGTAAAAGGCTCATCTATTGGTACACTGACTTGGCTTCACAAGGCCATCAAGTCATGCACCGTACGTAGCTCATAGCTGCTATTGAGTCTACCTAATTGTGTAACCAGAGCCAGAGCTCACTGGCTTTTTAAAACAGGTAGCTAGTGTGTACACGCGCGCACACACACACACACACACACACCTTTTTAAATTAGAACATCAGACTCCAAAAGTTTTCTTTATTCCTCTATACCTATTTCCTCAATGAGCAGAATGTCACTTTAAAAAAAAAAAAGCAAAATGAACCCAATTAGTCACAAATTTAATGTTGGCATCTATAAAAATGCATGGATTTTGGCCACCATAATTTAAGAAAAACACTAAGCACTGGGAGGCAGAAGTTGGGAACACATGTGGACATGGACTGGTCAACAGGAAGCCCTCAGAAAGTACAGAGCAACAGCTGTCACTGCTGTGCACCACTCCAGAGGGGACTCCGTTAAGCTGAGCAGGGTGCTCCTGCCTCCTGATATGTTCAAGAGGTCAAGAGCAGATGCCAGCTACCTACCACAGGACAAACGAGCCCCTAAAGGAAAATCCTATAGTGAAAAGTAATCAGGAAAGGAAGAGAACAGTTGACTTCGAATACTACACAGTACAATAAGTTAGGGCTTAGATAGCAACATTTGAAGATTTGAAGTGCGAATTTTTAAAACTGTGATCCTAGAAATGTACCAGGCAAAATGCACCTATTGTTTTTAAAAGAAGAATGAGTAGATGTTATATTACACTGAGGACTGTCTATATTCAAGGTCTTGCCTAATAAAACAGGTAACCAATGTCTTTTCTCAGAAATGTATACAAGACAACCAAAAACATTAGTAGTATTATTTAATGGTTTAGAAAGAGGAAATTCTAATTGTAAATGCCTGCAAGTGAGTCTGGAAAAATAAATAAATATTTAAGCACAAGATAGTGTATTTTAAATAATTAAAATGCTACAAGGAATTAAAGTTGTTTTTTGGTTGGGGGGGCGGTTGTTACAGGGTCTCACTACACAGTTCAGACTCGTAGTGATCCTTCTGTCTAAAACTCCCCAGCAGTGGGATTACCGGTGCGCACCACCATGCCTAGTCTCAGGGCCTGCACAGTGCGCCCAGGCTCTGGGGCCAGCACAGCCTGCAGTGCTGGGGTTCGACCTCAGGTCCTTGCACTTGCCAGACAGGTGCTTAGACCATTGAGCTTTCTCCCCAGCCCTCAAATTCATATAAATAGACTAAGAAAGGAACGATCACATAAACAGGAGTTTCCATTTTCAAGGCATGTGGAGAAAGTAGTCAGTATTCTTTCTTAAATTTGATCGTTAAAAAAATGATTTGAAATAATTTATCTCTTTCCAGTGTCTATTTTTTGCTACCTGGAAGAGACAGACAACGTGAAACATCTAGTCTTGAGCCTGACTCTTGAAAAGATCCTTTCTCTGTCTTATTAGAATTCCTTTCTGAAGCTCAGGGAAGCCAGTGAGAGAGAAGGAAGAGACGGAGTGAGATGGCAGTGACTTTGTTTCACCAAGGAAGACATGGATCACTAAGGGACTGTCCCTGCAGTCAGCCCATTAAGCACTGCAGGCTGTCAGGTAACAATCTTAGTAAGAGGACCTTTCAGCTATTCTCGTTCTCTTTTGTCTAATATTGAGGTAAGTTTTGAGACATTAATTGGGATGTTAACTTCTATGCCATATAACAAATGCTCATTAGGCAAATTGAAGGTGTACAAAGATACAATTACATTTAAGTTGTAATCCTGGCAGCAGATGGGATGACTCAGACTACTGATGGAAAAACTCAAGGCAAGGACAGCAGTTAAAAATCTACAGTGGTCATGAAGCAACAGGGATCCCAGCCCATGCTGTGGCAGTGGGAACAGGAAATGGCCAAGAAGTTCTAAAGTGTGGTCAGTTATCTGCAACACTGTCAAAAGAATGGGTTACATGGAGAAAATGATATGGGACAGATAAGGTATCTAATTTTATTATCTTAAGCAGAAGACATCGAGGAAGAAATTCAGCAGGCGAGATGTCTGAAAGAGGGAAAATTGGTTCAAATCTGACCTAGCAGAATATACAGTATCTTGAAAAGAATTAAAGTGTAAAAAGTGCCTTTGTATTATGTGTCATATTTAAATTTCTCACAAACTCTTTCTGTATAACTGCTACACAGGCTGATTTATGGGGGTAAGTAATTTGTTCAAAATTACAGTGGTAGCTAAGAATAGGTCTAAAACTCATGCTTTCTGCTATAGGGTTGAAGCTTTTTTCACTAAATGATGACGCAGCAGAGCATAATCTGCGCATTTATCCTTCATAGAACCAAGTGGTTGTAAGTGGCACAGAGGATTAAGATATCAATAAGAAATTCAGGATGCATGAAGAGGAAAGAAGAAAAATTAATTTTAAAAAAGAGGAAACAAGAAAATGAATGAAGAGACATCTCAACTCGTGAGCAACGAAAGAGGACTCCTAATGCAAATTTTTATTTGAATACTTTCAGTTACAATAAGAATGTTAAAGAATACTGTTTTAATAATACTACAAGGACATAGACAATATAAATGTCAATGACCTGGCTGGAAAGCTGAAGCCTTGTTCCCTATACAAAGGAGTTGATTCTCTGGTTCATTTTGATGCAAACACAAATACTGTATGTCTGAGAAACATTTGCCATGCTGATTTAGTTTTAAATTATCTAGGCTTTTTGGAACTCATTCATGGAGCATATTAAATTGGCTATTTTGTTTTGGAAGATATAATTTTATATGTTATAGTGCTCCACTGAAATGTCACACTGCATTTCTTCGCAGTCTTCATTGGCCAATAATTCAATTATAAACACTATTCATTGCTCTCATGTAGACTAGAAAGCCTTTTGCACTGGCTCAAGCTATCTCCCCAGTGCAAAGAGAGCAGTTTATAAAAGGCCAAATCACAGGGTGGAGCATTGGGAATGTGGAGCATCTTACAAAATTTCACAGTATTAAGTGGAAATCTGACTTCCAGGAAGCTCTTTATCTCTAACTCCTGACAGAAAAAAACCAGTGCATGGCAACTAGGAGGGGACTCATGAATTGTCTTTTTCTCTGCTTTTTCTTTATGCTTTCATGGTTTTTTGTCTATAGTTCACTCTTTCCTTGCTTTTTTTCCTTTTATCTGCTATTTCTGTGATCGCCTTCTTTAAGTCGTTTTGGGGAACTTAAGCTAGCCCTTTTCTAGGCCTAGAAAACTTTTGCTTTTATTTTTGCTTTGTTTTTTATTCTATAGTGTTCATAAAGAGGGTTGAAGGAAATCAGGCAGGGAGATACGTGAATCATCTATAACTGACAGCATCAAAGGTAAGTAGACTGGATGTGAGGGCAATCTGGCTGCGACATCTGTCACCCCACTGATCGCCAGGGTTGATTCCACTGACCTGGCTGACTAGGCGGGTGTCCCCTTCCTCCCTCAATGCCCCATGTGTGTCCCCCTGAAGCTGTGTGCTCAGTTGAAGAGGACAACCACCCCCACAGAGGAGGACCTTTCCAAAGTCAAGGGTATGTGAGTAGCTGTGCTCCCCTGCTAGAATCTTCAAACAAGCTCTCAAAAATAAGCAGACAGAACCACTTATTTATATGGGCACAGCAATTTTTGTCTAAAATGAGACAAAATCTAGTGAGATTTTTCCTAATATCTTAATTAAGATCTCCCCTCACATTTTAAATCACTGAACATTTACTTATCAAAATGTTACTTTCCTGATATACATGGAAAATAAAATTGCTAGATTCCTCTCCCTGATGATGTTATGTGATGCTGTGGGCACTTACACAAAGGGATCACCTGTCACCATTCTAATGCTATCTTGTTTAGAAAATAGTGACAAAGTCTTACTTCTTGTTAAGCCCTGGTGCTTCAATATTTTTAATTCATTATAAGTATATTCAATTACTTTGAAGGATTGTTTTGTTTGGTTTGGTTTGGTTGTCTGTTTTCTTTTATTGAGAGTCACTTTGTGATTTATGCTGGCCTTGAACCCCCTACGTAGTCTTGGCAGGTGGACAACTCACAGCAATCCTCCCACCTCAGCCCCCTAGGTGGCGGGGTTACAGGCACACAACATCACCCCTGGCTTCAGTTAATTTTCATAAAATTTCACTCATACCCAATGGTAATTTACAGTACATGAGGACAACATTAAGTTTCAACAATGCATTTCTGATTTGACTTAGGTATTTATATCACAGCTTGTTTTATCTAGAGTAATGGCCTCCTGGTAGTTGTCCAGGCTGCTATATAACTGTCTCAGTTACTTACTGTCATGGCTGAGACAAAATGCCCAACATCCAAAGTTAAAGGAAGGATTTATTTAGCACAAAGTCTATGAAAGTTTTACTCTGTAACCAGCTGGCTCCAAGTCAGGGTGGTGTGTGGAGGAGGGGCAACTCTTCATGGCAGCAGAGGACAACAAAAACAAAAGCAAAAGAAATCAGGGGAGAGTGGTTTATTGCATATTGTCCTTCCATGGTAAGAAAGCCATCCATTCCATCCTAGAGTGGGTGAGAGAGGAGAGTGTGAGATCTGGAGGGCACCCCGCTGCTGGTCCTGTCACACTATCTCTCTGCCCTCCTCTTGCATAGGCTGAGGATGTTTAGGAAGTGAGGACCCTGGCACCCTGCTGAGTCACTTAGTCAAGGCTCTAAGCTTCTCAAATAGCCAACTTCTCAAGTTGACACAATGTCCTAGGACATGTCCTCTACACCTAGGTAGGGCATGTCCTCTTGGATGTACAGCTCCTGAGTCACTTAGTTAAGCTTCTCAGATTCTCAAATTGATATGATGCATAAACCATTACAATCAATAACAGAATTTGAAGAAGAAAAGCTAATTTTTAAAATGTTTTGCATAAGGTTATCATTTACAAACTGAAACTGCCAACTTAAAAACATTAGTGAATTTTATGGTCAACAGCTTCTGTTTATTTGAGTCGTATTTTTGAGAGTTTTCTTAGTATATGCTTGAAGTATATAATTCTATTCATCATGAGAAGATGATACATGTACATAACACTTTCTAGACTCTAGACTCAAAATAATTTTTCTAACATAATATATGTTGGTGATGGCCTGTTCAGTATAATAAACATTCTTTATTAATGGGAACATTTTTTATTAGTGCATCTTGGTAGTACCTGTCATTTTCAAGCATCTTGAGGAGTGAAAACATGTGCGTGATATGGCTCCTTTGTTTTTCAGTGCCTTTCTCTCCAATCTCTCTTCTTCATCCTCCAAATGTCCTGCCCCTATTTTCATTCTTCTTGATATTATTAATCTTGGCTCATATTTATGACATAAAATGCTCATGTTCTTTGAGGTTATTGGGTTTCTGTACATAGCACATCTTATCCAACTTATTAACCCTTCATCTCCCACTCTTCTTTTGTCCTTGGTCTCCTAAACCCCTTCCCATTTGAAAGAGCTCTGTTTGTCTCTCTATATTTTGTTGTGTTGTTTGTTGGTATTTTTCCTTATTCAAATGAGAGACACTATATGGCATATAATCTTGTGTGTCTCATTTATTTCACTCATGATTGTATTTTTCAGGTGCATCCATTTTTCTACAAATGTCTCAAATTTCTCCTTCTTTAGAGCCAAGTAGCATTCCATTGTGCATAGATATTTATAGATATTACATTTTCTTTATCAAGTACTCTGTGGATTAGTACGTAGGGTGGTGCATCTAGGCCTTAACTATTCGTTGTCCTTCTATAAGCACTGATAGCCATGTATTGCTGTAGTATGGTGTCCTTACCTCTTTGGGGAAGATCCCTAGAGGAGGGAAGGGCAGCTCATAAATGGCATGCAATTCCTAATTTTGGTTTTTTGAGAAATCTGCATAATGATTTCCACAATGGTTGTACTAGTTTATATTCCCACCAACACTATAAGAAGGTTCCTTTGCAACACAGTCTTATTAACATTTGTTATTTTTTTGCTTCTTGATGATTGCTATTTTTTCTAGTATAAGGTGTAATCTTAGTGTTGTTTTAATTTGCATTTCTCTGATGGCCAAAAATGTGGAACATTTTTTCATACATTTGTTAGACATTTGGACTTTCACCTCTGAAAAGTATTCACTCATTCCACTCTCCCATTTCTTGATTGAGTCTTTTATTTTAAGTAGTCTATTTTTTATGGTTCTTTATATATTCTAGGTATTAATCTTTTGTCTAAAGAATAGCTGGTGGATTTATTTCAATTCTGTAAGTTGTATCTTTATTATCTTATTCTTTTTCTGTGCAAGAAATTTTTAATTTGATGTAATCCCATTTGTTGATTTTTGCTACTATTTCTTATGAATATATTATTTTGTTTAGGAAATCCTTTCCTACAACCATTACTTCCAAGAGTTTTACCCATTTTATCTCACAGTAGGTTTGATTTCATTTATTTATTTATTTATATTTTGTTACCAGGGATCAAACTCAGGACCTTGTGTTTGCCAGACAGGCACTTATGCCACTGAGCTATCTCCCTCAACCCCAAAACTAGTCAATTGGGGTTTTTCATTTTGTTTTGGTGCCAGGAATTAAACTCAGGACATTGCGTATGCCAGGAAGGCACTTGTGCTGCTGAGCTATACCCTTGGCCAATGTTTCTACTTTAATGTTTAGATATTTTATTTATTTTTATTTTAGTTTAGTATATGGTAATACATATGGGTCCAACTTCAATCTTCTGTAACTGTCACCCAGTTTTCCCATGACCATTTAGTGAACAGGCTATCTTTGCTCTGACCTATACTTTTGACTCCTTTGTCAAAGATCAAATAGTTAATTTGTGGTTCTGAGGAAACAGACAAGCAAACTTGAAATTCCTCCTGCCTCCCACCCCCATGTTCCACTCATAATTGAAACTTATAGAAATAGATTGTTCACTTGAGGTGTAAAATATTTTTGACTTCACTTTGAAGTTATTTAATGACCAGAAAAAGATGCAGTAATTGACTATAATTTTTTCTACCATATCAAAGTAAATAATTTATGCTTTCATTATCAGGACAGGCCTACAATGAATAAGAATTAATAGTCCACAGACTTTTTTAATGGTGTTAAAGAAAAGTGATATACACACTTTGGGAATTCGCATGGGAAGATTAAAAATATTCTTAGTAATACTTCATATTTAATATTCTAAAATTTTTGCAAATAAAAACCATAAACTTACCTGTCTTAGTTCCTTTGACATAGAGTGAGCACTTGGTTATGTGGTAGCTGTTACTTATACAGCAAAATTTCTTCAATTAGCAGCTAAAGCATTTTACAGGCTGAGAAATCTTGGACCAATGGGTAATATTTCTGATTTTATTCACACATTTTAGTAATATAAAATACTATGTGACTCACTTAAAAAATCTGACATTCTAAAAGGGTAGAGTTTAGCATCAAAAAAAAATCTGACATCCTACAACCTGCTGTAATAGATATAATGTTTCTTATAATGTCTTACTTTCACCTTAAGTGTTAATTTGATGGGAACTCTGCTTTAAAATCATCACTTACTGGGTTCTAATAAATTAAAAATCAAACTTAAAAAACAGCTGAATTGTCTGGGGATGTTTGTATCCTTTGTTCTGTTCCACTGATCCATATGTCTGTTTTTGTTTCTAAACCATTCTGATTTTGAAAATTAAAACTATCTGACAATATTCTTTTAAGCCACCATCCTTTCCTTTCTATGATAAAAAGTCACTGTCATTCATTCATTCAATATACCCGCTGTTCATCCAGTATTTCTAAACACTTCTCTATCTGTCTCTATCTCCCCTCCTTCCCTCTCTCTCTCTCTCTCTCTCTCTCTGTCTCTCTGTCTCTGTCTCTCTGTCTCTGTCTCTGTCTCTGTCTGTCTGTCTCTCTCTCTCTCTCTCTCTGTATGTGTCTGTCTGTCAGACTGTCTCTCTCTCTCTCTGTCTCTCTGTTTCTCTCTCTCTCTCTCCCTCGCTCTCTCCTTTAATGATTCACATAATATACTCTAGGGAAAAAAGTCCAAGATTAAATAACAGTATGTCTCAAAGCAGTTATACACTAAGCAATATGTCCAGAATGACAGCAGAATGAGGCATGAGAAAAAAAAATGCTATACTGGGATAGTTAAAATCTAGCTTTAATCACTAATAAGCCAAGTAAACTTGGCCTTAGTTTCTTCAGCTTTAATAAAGAACAGTTCTACTATGACTGATCTGTAAATTCTTTCTTCATTTTTATTTTGGACAGTTTTTCTTGTTATATTCAGTTATGTTTGTAAATAATTCATTTTCAATTTGCAATCTATTAAAAAATTTTTAAAAAGACATTCAGAGCAAAAGTGCTGTTCAATAAAGATAATGTATGTGAATAAAGTCTGTAAATTAGTTAATAATAAAAAAGAACAGTTCAGTATTCTCCTCACTCCCTCAAATCTATAAAGAACTAAATAGTTTTTAAAATACTTGAGTATATACAGTCAAATTTAAACAAATCATTAGCAATTTAAATTAAATGGATGTTGCTACAACACAATAAAACTTTAAAAATTAAAGAAACATTTCATTGACTTCCAGATTTAGACATTCTTAATCATCCACTTTTACTGTTTCAGCACTTATTTAAATTGTTTAGTTGGTAATTATTAGAGTACTTGGTAAATAAATTTGACAAAGTCATGCAATAATTACTTATACACTAAGATGTAATTTCTGTTCATTTATAAAATCAAGCTAAGGTTGTGAATAGCTAAACCTGTTTCAGAGAGTGGGGAGATAGTTCAGTGGCCTAAGAGCCTGCCTGGCAATTTCAAGGACCCATGTTCAATCCCTGGTACTGCATGCCATGCGGGCCTCAAAACCAGCGTGGTCACAAGCCTGTAATCTCAGTGCTGGGGAGGCTAAAAACAGGAGGATCACTATGATTCCAGGCTGCATAGTGAGACCCTGTACTAAATAAATAAATAAATAAATAAATAAATAAATAAATAAATAGTGTCATGCTAGCCCTGCCTAAGAGGCCATTGAGAATGGCCATGAAGGTGCATGCATGTAATCCTAGTGCTTGGGAGGCTGAAAACAGGAAGATCACTAGGAGTCCAATCTGTGTAGTTAGACTCTGTACACCCTGTACTACATAATAATAATAATAATAATAACAATAATAATAACTGTTTCAGGTGTTTGTCCTGTTGAAAAATAAATGTTTGAATCCCTTATAACTTAATTCCCCAAATTAAAAATGGTTTGAATCATCTTGTCTTCAAGAATAGCCCAATTTATACCAAAGAAAACTTCTAATCTTTATTTTACATAGATTCCATGTTAAAATATACTTACTGGAATTATATAGTTATTAATATAATAAATATTCTATCTTGGTACATGTTTATTTTCCTATCTACAGATAATATCTTCAGAATCAGACATCAAAGAATAATCTTCTTTGTCTAACTGTAACACTGAGAGTGTTTCTTCCCTAAGCTGTGAAACAGCAAGTTATCTTCTAAACTAAGATATATCTAGGGAAATAGGTCATTTTTAAGCGATTCTTCAGAAATGTTTCCATGAGCTAGAATCTCACAAACTTCTATCTTCCAACTTTCATCTGGTAGGAAATACTCCACATTCTAACAAGATTTGCAGTTGAATCGAGGGATGTAGAATTTATATGAACAAAGGCTTTTGTGTAGAGTGGACTGATAAAGCTTACAAACTTTTTAAATAAAAAATATGATATCTGAGTTATCAATTTGTTATGGCAGGACAGGATAGTTATTATTATGTTAGCACTAATAAAAAGACATTCAAAACCCTGATATACATGCAGCAAATATTAGAAAAGAATACTTTCTGATAAGTTTCCTCAGAAATACTTCTTTAAAGCTCTTCAACAAATAAAAATCATATGCAATAACCCTGTTAACAGTAACCTCTATGAAGAAAATGTGAAAATCTATCCCTACAATTAAGAATATATCCACTCTTAACACTTACTAGAGGGCATTCACTTTTGTTACACATTAGAAATATGACATAGACAGAATCTTAGCATATTTCCTCCACTGATGACAAACTATATTTCATTGTTGTTATTTAACTACATGGAAAAATAAATGAGGAATGAAGTTCATATCAATT
>NW_004524745.1:5537563-5550010 GCF_000260255.1 Octodon degus | reverse complement strand
TTTTTTTGCGGTACTGGGGATTGAACTCAGGCCCTTGCGTTTGCCAGGCAAGCATTTAATCTACTGAGTTATCTCCCCAGCCCAAAGCAAATTATTGATAATATAAACTAATAAGGAATACGTAAATTGCCTTTATCTATGGAACTGATAATATATTTTTTTCATAGTCAACTGAAGGGTGATTGACATTTAAATACAAAGGCTGTTTAACATTTACACACAAGTTTCTCCACGTGTTTGTCTGGATTCATGGTCTCGCTCTTACCAGCATTTCTCCTGCAGCTGCATTTTATGCATGGCGAGATGCTCAAGCACGTTCTTCAGCTGAGGGCTGCTGCTCTGAACACAAAACCAAGCAGCAACGCAGTGCCAGAGCAGGGGGCTCACTTCATGTCCTCCATGATTACTCTGCAAATGTGCCTGGAATTCGGATTAAAATTATTATCTGGGAAAGAGTTCTTTGACTGAAACAAACATGAAAACAAATTTTAAATGCACATTCTGCTACGCTTCATGTTTCAGTAAGGAGAATAATTACACTGGCATATTTTTGTAAGTATATATAATTAACCTGAACCCAATGTATATATTTTCACACAGTACTTTCAGTGATACGAATTTTATAATCAGACAAAAATCCTCCATTTTCTAAGGGACAACTAGATATATTTGTTTTAAACACTATGTGACTTTATTCTCCCTGATACTAGGAGAAAGGTAAACAGGAGAAATATGAACAAAGATCTAACAAACTAGATTTTAAAATGTGAGTTTCTACTTCTAAGGAACAGAAGACTTGCTTTACAGGACATGATTAACATCTGATAAGTATTTTAAGGTCTGTTAAAAGCTACAAACTCAGGTAACAAATAAGCTGTTGCTTATTTTTTCTCACAGTTCTTCCTGACAGTTTTATAGATTTCATTGTCCTCCCAAAGTCTTTGAGATCCAACAGTGACGTGGTACTCTCCTTGAGGCCTTGCCAACTTGAAGACACAAATATGAATTCTGCTTTATGTGACTAAACTGTTAACCTACCTGATATTTTTTCCTGTTAAAAAACTCATAGACTATGAAGGACTCCCAAGATTTTATGGTATAAAATAACACCACAGTGTCAAAGAAAAGATAACACTGATGTTGATCTCCTTCAACTAGAAGAAAAGAAATGCACACCTAAACCCAAACAAAGTCGTGTCAACTTTCTAGTGAACTGTTAGGTGAATGCCACAGATGTATATTAATTCACTTTATGTCAGGAACTCAGGGAGACACTGGAGGTAAAAGCCTAACAGAGACAACGTCCTCACAAGCCTACTGGCTCTGGAGAACAATACTACTAAAAGGAAAATGAAAACAAGTCTTTGGAATGTTAAGCTATTCCACAACAAAGCTCTACTGTAAAATTATGTGAGGCACAGACTGAGACATGCTGACTTCAGTAGATGTACACATAACTCTATTTTCTGCTTTATGGTAAAGCCCATCCAAATAGCAGAAGCCATGTAACTGAAATTCTCTTCTCAGACTCCTGTCAGTATCTCATCCTGGATGCCTGACAGTGGCAAACTTATTCTGAAAAAATAGGTGAGTAGATCTATGTTTGAAACTTCACATTGGCTTGTCTAATTTATTCAAAACAATTTTTTTTAAAAAAAATCACATATAGTGCATGACTACATAGACTTCTTAAAAGTCAGGTGAAAAATTGTTCTGCTAACACACTTATGTTCCATCACCAGAGATAATTCCTGGAAGCATCTGATAAAGAAAAGATAAGGACTGAGACAATGAACAAGATTTACATCTTATTTTCAGTTTCATATGATGCTATTTTTCCTCATCATTGAGAAAGAGAAAAAGCAGCTTTTGACATCTGGGATTGATTCGACATTATGTTATTACAGTCTGCTCTGGCACTCACAGTCAGCTCATTTTGATCCCTTGTTAGACAAAAACTTACAAAATACCACCACAAGCCAGACACAGTGACGCGTGCCTGTAATCCTAGTACCAGGGAGGCTGAGGGAGAAAGATCACTTTCAAGGGTGAGGCCAGCATGAGACGTGGAGAGTTCAAGGTCAGCTTGGAACACAAAGTGAGACTCAACAATAAAGTAACTGTTCCTTCTCTTTAAAAAAAAAGAAAGCAATAGAAATTAGTAGTACATTTATCTTAGCTATTTTATATATATATATATATATATATATATATATATATTTTCCACTTCTTCCTTTTCTCCTTCCTTCATCCCAGTTGTTCTTTCTTATTGAGGGCTTTCTCTCCCTTTCACAATATGCACTGTACATTACGGATTTTATATACTCTTTCAGTTTCTTACGCTGGGGGGAGACAATACCATGTTTACACATGCAGGTCTGATTTATTTCACAGATGAGTATGAATTACTAATCTCTGTTGGTTTATTGAAAGTAAGGTTAATATTTAAACTTTTGACCAATTTTGCATGTTTATATCTGGTCATCTGAAAAACTACTTGCAAGACAACAATATGAAATGTAACAACCATTGTTGAATTCCAATCATCTTGATTTTTAAAATTCTGTATTGTTTCTAATTTTTTAAATTATTTTATTATCTTTAAAATAAAATTAAATAAATTAAATTAAAACCCACCTCAAATACTATTACTGAAACCATGATAAGTACACAAAGTCATTTGACAATATTTTCCTTAAGCAGACACAAAAATAAACTCAGTATCCCACATAATAATCACAGAATTGCCCCAATAACGTAGAACCCAGAAGGAAACCCTGCTTCTGTGGCTTCCCCGAGCTCAGATCCTATCACATCTGATGCACTCCAAGTCTCCTTGCTAAGACATCTCATGGTTTTCTATGCTAACCCCATTGCCCAGCCTCCAAGAAATAAATAAAACCAAGTTGCCTCATGCAGAAGTACTCCTGTTGACTTCTGGCTTAAGGACATTAGTGTCACCAAAAGCAACTTTTCCAAAATTAATTGAATTTCTATAATCACTATTGTCATAAAATTTAATAAAATACAATGATTACCAGCCTAGTACGGCAACAAGAAGCAATGGTTTGAGAGCAAGTGGTTTACTTCTTTGCCTTTCCACTAACTCAGTACTACTAAGATGTGGTTGCAGATAAGTATCATCTGCTACTGCTTAAAGGAGTACAGAAATTAAGGCTCTATGTGTAGCAATTTTTATAACAATTTGACAGCAAACCTATATACATATTCAGTCTGATAAAAATTAAAATATATTTATAAGCACTGAACACAGCATTAAATAATTCTAATAGAACATTTTCCCTCTTTCTCCTTCCTTCTCTTCCTTCTTTTCTTTTTGTTTCTGTTTTTTTTTTTTTTTTTTTTTTTTTTTGGCTTGTCTTTTAACCATCACTTTCTGTACTGCTTTCATTTTCTCTCTTGTGGTGGGCTTCTGGCTGCAGTGGTATACCTTGGACTTGGCAAAGCCCACCTACACAAGGGTTGCTAGTCTGCTATATGAAAGTTCTGACAAGTTTTATCAATTCAAGATAAAACCATCTTGAATTTTATTAAAATTTAGGTGAATCAATTCTGAATGATTGACTTGATTCTCTTTAATAAGAGAAACAAGTTTTGAAACATACACTCTATTTTGGCTGTTCACATTCAGGTCTCTGAATTTTATGCCACTTTTTGTCATTTGGGGGCTATTTGACATTGTACGTGAATACAATGTCATGAAAACAAACATGTTTCCTGGATAATGGGCTATGAATCACAGGATAGTGCTGCTAATGTTAAAGAATTTATAATCCAATTTACAGTACACACTTACAATTACGGTATAACACAAAATATCCCAAACTTAGATAGTGCTTTTGGACTCCTAAAGTGTCTCAGAGTGAGACTGTTAATCATATTACAATATAAACTGTTTCTGCTAGTTTTCTGGAAACAATTTGTGCTTCAGAACAGATGAAACTAGGTAGTAAGGGACACAATATGTTTTAGCTCGGTTTAAAGCTACCTCTCTAAAAAACTATGTTGCCATTATCATGTGACAACTATGCTTAGAAAAGCCAGCTTTAGTACTGAGCAAAAGACAGAGTGTAAACTCAATCCAGTGTTCTGGCTCTGCAGGCCACAAGCTCACTAAAGTGTACTATTTGTCAAAGTCAATGAAATTCCTGTTTTTTAATAATTAAAAGCAAAAGCCTTCCTTATATGATAGAATTTGTGTTCTTTAGTAATTATAACCAAAAGACTCAAATTATTTTAGTAACTGACACTCATATAAATGGATCATCAGTAATGAGCTAAACATCTAGGTCTATGAAGATTTTTAAATAGATGCAGGGAAAAAAGTACTTTTCTTTATTCTATAGTTAATGTTAGAAAATGCCTGAAAGAAACACAGAAGACCTGTGAGGTCACACAAGAAACGGGATATTTCTTCAATTACTTTAGTGTTTCAGGTATGATATGTTAAAAAATATGCTTTTTAAAAACAGATTACTACTTATAATCTATAAAATAAATATACAGCCCCACCCCTGGGGTGTGCTGAGATGGCAATTGAGACTGCAAGTGGTGGCGTGCACCTGTAATTCCAGCATTTGGGACGCTGAAAGCAGGAGGAACACTATGAGTCTGATCTGTGTGGTGAGACCCTGTAGACCCTGTACTAAATACATAAATAACTAAATAAATAAACATATAAAATATTGAAAAAGTTAAAATTTCAAAGTGATCATTGTCTCCCTTTTGAAAAAATTGTGAGGAATGGAAAAATGACATTACTTCAGAGACTACAGTCTGTCTTTCAAATCACACCAGTTTATAAAGAACATGCACAGAGATATTCAACAAGGCTGACTAGAGGAGCCACACTGAGCTGAAAATCACTAAAAACATAGGTAATAGGAGGAAAGGGAGGGAAACATCCTGACACCCAAATCATTCTGAAATAAGAAATTTGTATGTGAAACACAACATAGACATGAGACTTTATAAAACAGTAATCTAGCCCCTGGGGCTGGCAGTGGATACCACCTGCACGCCAAGCAAGCTTCACTGCGCCATGAAGTCTCCAAGAAATGGAGGGCCTGCAAAAGCATGGCTAACTCAAGCCAAATGGGACAGATTTGGGATACAAGGCCCCTGGCCTCTTGTGCTTTCCCCTATATAGAGGACAGAGCAGCTTGGCAGCAAATTTTGTCAGCACTACTCCCTACCCAGAGGCCTGCCAGCTTCTCTTTTGTTATGTGCTGCAACTGAAATCCCTAACAATAACAAGGAGAGAGACCACACTGAAAGAGATCCATGACCCTTCCTGCCCTGTTATCAGTCAGATGGCCACAGAAGCTCAGATTTAAACAGCAGTGGCACTCCACCACTACCCGGTGTGAGAGAGGAGATTGAGGTGGGCCAGGCAACCTTGGGCTGCTTCCCCGGAGGGCAGCAGAAGCATTAAGCCAGTGACCACAGTAGCCTGGTGGTGCACAACATTGGCGGCAGCAGCAAAGATAGTGAGTGGAACAGAAGAATCCCTCCAGCCCTTCAACCAGTGAGGCTTGGTTGCTACCAAAGCACTATAGCCCTCCCTCCAAAGCACAGATCAAAGTAGGATCCATTATCTCTGAATCAACAGCAGAGCAGAGAAATAGGCCACAGCGCCCCACCCCAATCCAGTGTGAGAGGACAGAGTCATGCCAGTGGAAGTGGAACTCAGAAGGCTGGTCTCACAGGGAGGAGCCAATTGTACACAGTGGGAGTGGTCTTGGGCCATCTATGTCTGAGGGTGCTATAGCAATTGTGAGAAACAGAGACAAACAGCTTTTGGAGGGTTATGTGTTTTTTTGCGTTTTTTAGGTTGGTTTGGTCTTTATTTTTGTACTTGTCTAAAATTTGTCTTCTTTGTCTTTTTCCTCAACTATCTCTCTTGGTTTTATAATATTTCCACGTAAGTGACCATCCTCTCTAGACTTCTAGGTCTGCCTCAATAACTTTTTACTTTCTCTTCATTCTCTCTCGCCTGCCGTCTTCAGTTTCCTAAAGCCTGGATGGTCCTTTGTCTTCCAACCTGGCTTCTACTGTATTTCTCTTCATTTACCTTTCTGTTTTCTCTCCTTCCCCTCTTAAATTTCCATATCACAGGGTAAAATCATTCTACCAAGGGGAATCTCCTTGTGTACAAGATCCTGAATGATGGTGGACTTGATTATATTGCTGTAGCTTTGCCCCTATGGTTAGCTACCGCAGTTTGTCAAGTTTTAGGCTGTACTTGATGTTATTGTCATTGCCAATTTACTACTTAGCCAGGATAGCATATGAGACATTCCTCCTTGTAGGGCAACACTGTCATTAGCTGCAGTCATAACCATCAACATAATGCAGTAACAAAGGACTGGGTGCTGGGCCAAATAAATAGCAACTTCTCATAATTAACAAAGAAGGTAGGTAGGGTTTAGGGACAGATACAAAGACCAAGAACCACCAATACCTACAAGACATCTCTGAGGAACAGATATCCCTTAGGGAAGCCTTGATACTAGTGATAAAGCTATCTACTATAAAAAAAAAGTTACAAGCATCAACACAGAAAAATAAAACAAAAGAAAATCAATAGAAAATGACAAAAAGCAGAAGCAAAATGTAACCCCAGACCTCCAGACACCCAAGACAAAGAACAACTAAAGAAATTCATGATCACTAAATCAGCTCTACAAAATGTTCTGAAAGATACTTTAGAAAGAGATAAAGACTACAGTCACAAAAATTCCAATAGAAAGAATCCACCAGGCAAGACAATTAACAGAGGGTAAATACAGCAGACCAGTAGAAGGAAAATTAGGTAATCAGGATAAATCAATACATATCACTTATAACTATCAACATTAATGGTTTCAACTCACCAATCAAAAGAAACAGACTGGCAGAATGGAACAAAAACAAGATTCACCAATATACTGCATACAAGAAACACATTTAGCCTAAAAAGAAGTCCATAGACTGAAAGTCAAAGCATAGATAACAATATTCTTTTTAAAAAATAAAAATTGAAAAATACTCCATGGAACAGGAGCGTAGAAAAAGGCAGAGGACCTACAAATTGTATTTACGGACAAAGTAAACTTCAATCCAAGACTGATCAAAAGAGACAAAATGTCACTAAATATTTGTTAAGGAAAAACTTCAAGAACAGATAACAATCATAAATATATATGCACTAAATACCAGTGCACAAACTATAAAAAACAAATATTAGTGGACATGAAAAATCAAGCACTAAAACAGCTATAATGGGGGACCTTAACATCCCATTGTAACAAATAGATCAAACAGATAAAAATCAACAAACAAGGAGCCAGGGAGATGGATCAGTAGAATAAGCACTTGCCTGGCAGGCGCAAGGGCCTGAGTTCAATCCCTGGTTCCGGAAAAAAAAAAAAAAAAAGATATAAGAATAGAACCAAACCTGTAAACAAATGGATCTAGTAGATGTCTACAGTGTCCCACACTATAATATCAGAATACACATTCTTCTCAGCTGCACATAGGACACTCTTCAAAATAAACTACATACTAGCTACAGAACCCCTAAAGTAAATGCAAAGGGATTGAAATTATCCTATGCACATTATGAAACCATAGTACAATCAAATTGGAACTCAATGGCAAAAGGAATCACAAAAACTCTATAAACACATTGAAATTAACACATTACTAAACAACCAATGGGTCACAGATGAAATTAGAGAAGAAAATAAATAGTATATACAATTAAATGATAATACTGATGCAATACACCGAAATTTATGAGACTCAAGGAAAACAATCCTAAAAGGACAATCTATAGCAGCAACCTTTCTTACCTTGAAAACAGAATGAGTTTAGATAAACAACCTAATGTTGAACCTCAAATTTCTAGAAAGAAAAGAACACAAGCCAAAACCTTGTATAAAGGAGGAAATTATAAAGATCAGAGCAGAAATTAATACAACTAAGATGAAGAAAACAATACAAAAAATCAATCAGTCAAAGAGTTGGTTCTTTGAAAGATTAAATAAAATTTATGAATCCATAGCCAACTTTATCAATAAAGGAAAGAAAAGACTCATATTTATATAATTAGCAACACAATGGTAAAATCACAATAAACCCTGCACAAATCCAGAAGGTCATTAATATCAACTTTGAAAAACTTTAATAAGATGGAAAATATAGACGAAATGCATAGATTCCTAGATACATATGAATTCCCAAAGTTGAATCAAGAAGATATAAAAATTCCAAATAGCCGAATTTCAGTCAACAAAATTGAAAATGTAATTAAAAACTTACTAACAAAGAAAAACCTGGGTCCTGAGATAGTTGCTGCTGAATTACAAAAGAAATACATAGAAGATCTGATGCCAGTATTTCTCAAACTCCTCAATGAAATTTAAATGAAAGCAAGAATCCAAAGTGATTCATGGAAGCACATATTATCTTGATACCAAAACCAGAGAAAGATCCAATCAAAAAAGGGTACTGTAGGCCAACCACCCTAATGAACATAGAAACAAAAATCCTTAATAAAATGCTGGCAAACAGAATGCAGCAAATCATCAAGAAGATTAGATATTGTGACCAAGTAAGATTCATCTCAAGGATGTAGGGATGGTGAACATGTACAAAACACTAAATTTAATACACTATATTAAGAAAACCAAAGATAAAACTCACATGATCATCTTGATAAGTGCAGAAAACTCATTTGACAAAATCCAAAACCCATTCATAATTAAATCCCTGCACAAAATTAGAATAGTTTTTATCGCACTCTGATAAAAGCTATCTATAACACACCAACAGTCAACATCATCTTAAATTAACAAAAACTGAAAGCTTTCACTTTAAAATCAAGAATAAGACAAGGATTTCCACTACTACCACTCTTACTCAACATAGTTCTAGGAACATTTGCAAGAGCAATTAGACAAGAGAAAGAAATAAAATCAATAAAGATAGAAAAGGAATAAGTTAAATTATCATTATTTGCAGAGAACTTAACACATAGAAGACCCAAAAACTCCACCAAAAGATTTCTAGATTTAGTTATCAAATTGAGTAGTATAGCTAGATACAAAGTCAACATTCAAAACAATAGCTTTACCCTAAACAAGTAACAAATTTACTGGGGAAGAAATTAGGGAAACAATCACTATTACAATAGCATCAAAAATAATGAAATTCTTAGGATTCTATCTAACAAAGGAAGTGAATGATCTCTACACTGAAAACTACACTATTTTGAACAAGGAAATTAAAAAGAATATCAGAAAATAGAAATATGTCTTCTGTTCTTGGATAGGATATAGTGAAAAAGGTCATATTTCCAAATTGTTATATAAATTTAATGCAATCTCAATAAAAATACTATTAGTATATCTCACAGACCTAGAAAAAAAAAATCCTAAAATCCATTTGGGACCAGAAAAGACCTAGAATACTTGTGAGAGGAAAGGGGAAGCTGAAGGCAGAGAAAAGGAAAAATGAGAAAATAAGGATAAAGTGGGAACAAAGCTTTGTAAATAAGAAGAAAAGAGGAATTGAAGGGAGGGCAAAGGAATGGGGAAAATAAGAAAAATCAAGAAATATCATGAGGGCCGGCAAGATAGCTCAGCTGACTAAGCACTTCTTAAGTAAGCACAGGGACCAGTTTTAATCACTGGCACCACATGTCACACTGGACCTGCCCCAGGTGTGCTGAACCAGCGATGGAGTCTGGGTGTGGCTGTGCATGCCAGTAATCCCAGCACTAAGAAGGCTAAAAACAGGAGGATCATTATGAGTCTGAGCTGCTTAGTGAGACCCTGCACACACAAAAAAGAAAAATCACATACAAATACAAATTCCCTATGATGAATGTGATCATTGTGTATATCTAAATGTTATCAATAAACCTCATGATAATAATAAAACATGCTCAATTATATGTCTCTTATGCTTGTGCTTGCCTAATTGTAGCTTATTTCATAACAAGAAATTACATAAATAAAAGAGATATTTATCTAAGGTGACCACTTATTTCAGTTTTATTGTTGTGAATGATTTTCTACAATTTATTGGTAGTGCCTTCTCAAATTCATGAATTGACCACTAGATATTTCATACTTTTAAGATATAAGATAGCTCAGTGGAATAAGTGCTTGCCTGTCAAGCGCAAGGTCCTGAATTCAATCCCTGATACCACCAAAAAAAAAAAAAAAAAAAAAAAAAGATTCCTAGTGAATCTCAAAGCTGTTCTGGGTCTCTTTTTAGGGCCAGCCAGATAGCTCAGCCTGCTCAGGCAGAGTGCAGTGGCTGGGGTTCGATCCCTGGCGTGCCATGCCGGCTCCACCCCCAGGGCGCACTGAGATGGCACTTGAGATGGGGCGTGGTGCCGTGCACACCTGTAATCCCAGCACTTGGGAGGCTGGAAACAAGAGAATCACGGAGTCTGATCTAAGTGGTGAGACCCTGTACACCCTGTAGACCCTGTTCTAAATTCACAAAAAAAGATGTAATAAGTGTCATCTCTTAAATTTCATTTGTGAATGTTTCATGAATGCCATATAGGAAGTTTTTAATATTAATCTTATACTTAGCCACAACTAAATAAAATTATTACTTCATTAGGAGAAAAAAAGAAGAGATATTTACATACTAGTATCATTTTTTTCTTCTAATAATTATTTGAATTCCTCATCTTGAACTATATTTTAAAGTTTTTAATTGAATTTTAGAATATTACAAATGAGTTGTGGGAGCATGAAATATTACACTTGTTTCTTCATTTTATATATGTTCTTTGGAATGCAAATAAAATACTTAAAAATATTAATTTATAAATCAGTGTAAATTTTGTTGTGATTCTGAATGAATGGCTGACATGGGACCTATCTGGAAGAACTCTCATGGCATTTCTCCATTCAAAACAGTAGTTGTGCTGAAGTTCCCTTCAGAAAATGCGCAAATTGCTGCATAAAATAGCAGATACTGCCCGAGCACCCCGCCCTGCTCCCCACCAGCTAAAGGCATGTTCAGCAAAGGCTGCCGAATTGACAGCCAAATTATCACAGGCGCAGGATAAAGCCACCGTATCAGATTACCTACCGTATCAGAATCTGTGTTCTCAAATCCTTCCTTTTTTTCCACAATGCAAAAAACTGATCCAGGATAGAGTTCTTTTTCACATATGATTTGTAACGTTTTCAGCATGAATTGTATATTTGAAAAGATATTTGGATACTTGTGATATGACTCTCTAGAAGCGAAAAGTGCTATTGTAAAAAAAAAATGTGGGAAATGTTTGATTAATATATCACATTGTATTTCATATGTCTTTTCAGTATTAAAGTAAAATAAAGTTCAGTACTTAGGTGCTGAAACTGTTTTACATTTCACAATCTGGTGAAGATTTATAAAGTTATGTTTGCCCCCTGGTGGTGTAAAAGCAAACTACATGGTAAATATTGTTTAAAAAAGAACACAGAATAGTATTAAAACAATAAATTATGAATGATACAGAGGTTCACTAAACAAAATAATATGAATTTGGCAGTATCTTTAATATTGTATAGTGTTCTTTTCAAATTCGTTCTTCAGATTATCAGATATATGCATGACAAATTAGAAGAATGATGAAAAGAAAAAAATACAGAAATTAAGAGAAAAAGAAAAAAATAGAAAAGACTAAAAACTAAGCATTAACATTAAGAATTAATTAAGCATTTTCACAGACCAGCAGAAATCCACAATACAATTATCCAAACCATTCTGCTTACATACATAAATATATCTCTTTCCCTCCCTCCCTCTCCCATCTTTCTCCTCATCTCAGTAATAATTAAGGCATAAGATTTTATATAGTTTAGAAGAGGCTTGCATAATGGCTGAAGTCCCAATTAAATATTGCTTCTGATCAAGAATGCTTGGTATCTTCCAGCTGAAAATAAATCAAGTTATAATAGATATTCTATTCAGAATAGATACTTTAAATTTGTCATCTACAATCAACGCCAAACTTCTAACCCAATATCTCTAATTTCATTCCTTTTCAACTTGTTATTATTGATTTGAAAGCACATATCTATAAACAGGCCACAGTTATGCCACTTGACATAACTGTTAATAATAAAACACTGTGGTATTTAAAAGAACCATCTTCTTTGGGTTCTTTTTATAAATGCATTGACAGCCTTTGAGTTTCATTCCACTCACACAGTGGAAAAATTAATGATGACCATTCTTCTACTAGTTAGCTACACAGAAAGGTAACAGCTGCTGGTGATGCTAAGCAGAAAACAACTTCTTTCTAAAGATAGAAGTGTTCCCTAAAGCTCTACATAACATTGGTAGAAGACCAATGAATGAAGCATGCAGAGGGAGAGACAGAGACACAGAGAGAGAGAGAGAGAGAGAGAGAGAGAGAGAGAGAGA
>NW_004524745.1:5533307-5537463 GCF_000260255.1 Octodon degus | reverse complement strand
AGAGAGAGAGAGAGAGAGAGAGAGAGAGAGAGAGAGAGAGAGAGAGAGAAAGCAAGCTGGCAAGATAGCTCAGCAGAGTAAGCGCCTACTTTGGCAAGCACAGGGACCAGGGTTGGATCCCTGTATGCCACTCTGGTCCCACTCCCAGGACTTGCTGAGCTGGCGACCAAGTGCAGGTATGGTGGCGCATGCCTGTATTTCCAGTACTGGGAAGGCTGAAAACAGGAAGATCACTAGGAGTCCAATCTGTGTAGTGAGACCCTGTACCAATATATAAATGGAAAAGAAAAAAGAAAGAGGGAGGGATGGAGGGATGGAGGGAGGGAGGGAGGGAGGGAGTGAGGTATTGGTTTTATTTGTAGCATATCTGAAATAAAAACTAATATGAGAACTTCACATTTTGTTCAAATGATCTTTCAAAACCTATCAATCACCATCAACTGATTATTTGATAAGTCACTGTGCTGAAAACTCAATTCAAAAGACTTATAATTTATTGAAAATTCCAAATGTTTCCCTTCTACTGGTCTACAGCCTCCTGTTGGCTCCATTCCATTTCTGGAGATGTGCTGCAGTGTGAACAAGTGGGTCCCTAAATAACCTCTGCCCTCACCCTCAGACAGCTTCCCCTTCTTTCCTCTGGAATCTCTTTCCCTTATAACACACTAATGTTCTCTTGTTTTAATTTGAATTTTTCACCCAACCTATTCATATATACATATGTTTGCACAAATCCTTATAGCTGATTTTTTTGAAATATTTCACAGTATTGGTTGAGTGCCCAAATTTTGCTTTACTGTTTGCCTCCAGCCTGCATTTATCCTCCCCTTCTCCACTGGGAAAGTCCTGAAGGTGGATAATGACATTTTGATTGCAGAGACCCATCCCCACTTCTCAGATCCACTCCTACACTTCTGGAGTTCTTGGTAATGTTGGTCTTGTTGGCTATCCTCCAACAAGACCAACATTACCAAGAACTCCAGAAGTGGCATCACTGGCTCTTAATTTTCTGAGCTCACTATTATTGGATTCTGTTATTCCAATAATGCACTAAACATTTATGTTCCCAAAGATTCACTTTTGAGAATTAAATTCTCTGCCCCCCACTTCTAATCCTCAGACTAACTTAGCTACTTTAAGATAGATGATTGTAAAATTTATATTCCAGACTTCACTTTTTTCAAATTTAACTTCAAATTCATTATGTACAACAGGTCTCCAAAACAAACCCTCATTGTTGGAAACCTGCACTTCTTTCTGAATTCTTCCCTTTCCTTTACATATTCTATAAACTCAATTGATCACTAAATCTACCCTCTTTTAGCTTTAAATGTTTTTAAATTATTTTACCATCTATGATTCCCACTATAATAGTTCACATTTTTTTTTGTACTGGGAATCAAACTCATGACATCACACTTGCCAGGCAGATGTTGTGCCACAGAGCTATATCCCGGCCCAATAATTCACATCTTTAACTCTCTTCCTCAACAATCCCTCTTTGTCACTATATGAATGTACGTTATGTATGTGCTGAATTGCAAAGCAAAAGACATTTATTCCTATAGTTCTCAATAAAAAAGATATTTCTCAATAAAAAAAAATTGGAAAACCTTTTAGGTAGTGATTTGAGACATTTAGCTTGTGCACAGTGTTTTCTGCCTGCATCCACTTTCTTACTCTGCATCCATATTTCCATTACCTTATGAATTTGACTTTTTGGAGTCTAGGGTTGGTAGGTATTACTAGAAATAAGGAAAGTGAATCACAAACACTGTTATCCTTGTAGGTAGAAGGTAAAAAGCAGAGTAGAGTCACTGGCTGCCACAGGCTGGAGGAGTGAAGAGGAGTGAAGAGGGTGATGTGGTAGTCAAGAGCCTGTTCTTGCAGCCATGCAGAAGGAATCAGCCCGACGGATCACTGCACAGCATGGAGGCAACAGTAGCAAAAATGTATGCTTCAAAATTGTGAAGGGAACAGATTTTAGATGTTCTCACCACAAAGTAGTAACAGGTACATAGGGGCAACAACAAAGCTTAGGCAAATGCAATCTGGAGCAGAAACCAACACTGCGCACCTACTATCGTTCATGCAAAATAGGACACATCTTCCAGTCTTGACAGTCTGAGCTCCTTAACATGCACCATGAAACATTTTTAAGTGTAGAAAAAAGATACTCTACCATATGAATACGGTTGGAGCCTCAGTAAATGTTCTTTAAAACTCCGTAGTTGACCGTGCAGAAAAAATATAAAAAGCCGTAAGAAGATCAAATAGCCAATCTGTCAGGAGAGAAAAGAGAAAAGTACTTCTGTGTTGCATCAAAGCGTGCTTTGAAAACATACAGAAAATAAACCATTGTATTATTACATGTACTCCAGGTAAAGTAATTCCAAACTCACTTGATATCAGGTGGTTTTGAAATAGCTTTAAAACATTTATATGAAGATTGAAATGCTAGTCAGCAAAATTAATTCATAAATCAATTATATATTATATTTCACCAATTCTGAGCTTCATTTTGTTATTTATACTTTAGAACAGTATTTTCAAGTTGTAGGTAAAGCCCCCCAAGGGCTTCATGGGACCAATGGAAGGGCAATGTTTAAATAAAATGAAAGTGAAGAGAACACATCATGATATATTTTATAATTCCTTTTCTCCAGCATGTAAATGAATGTTCATTATTTGTGTGCTGGATCATACCAAGAAAAGGAAACAACCCTCAAAACAGCATGAAAAAAATATTTTAGATATCATTGAGGAATATGACACAGTCAGTACTAAGCTCCTCACTCTACTGCAAAGAAATTTATTTTTAGAAAGCATTATAAAATCTTCTGTGAAGTTTAAAACAACTAGTTTGTTGTACACAGATTGTATAAAATGGGATATCTGATTTCACATAAAATTATAAATTCATAACATTTAAACAAAACACAAGTTGTGTAATTTTCTAAATTATGGAGAACTAAACACTAGCAATAATTGCCACTATCTAGTGTGTGTTATGTACATGCACATGTGAAAAAGAAATCTTAAATTATCTTAACTGTAAAGAAGTAATGCAGAGCATTATCAGATGTACATTTTAAAATAAAATATAATAAAAAGATAACCTAGCCAATTTTCAGCACCACTCAATACTGTTAAGCAAATAAGTGACAATCCAGGATCTTGAACCCAAGACTGTGTATATTGTTCTAAATGGTATAAATTTTCAATTATAGAAGAGCTAGGGAGATAGCTCAGTGATCTAAGTGCCTGCCTGGCAAGCACAGGACCCAGGTCAATCCCCCGTACCACATGCCAAGTCAGCTCTGTCCCAGGTACGCCAAGGCTGGCCGCCAAGACCAGGCATGGTGGCACAAACTTGTAATCCCAGTTCTGGCGAGGACAAACAGAAGTACAACTATGAGTCTGAGCTGCATATCAAGATGCTGTACCAAATACATACATTAAAATAAAGAAATTAAAAAATGATAGCAATATTTTTAAATATTTTACTATGACTCTGTTATTAACATAACTTTGCAGGTGAACCACAAGTATTCATGAATGGTTCTGGAAATTACAAATGTGCACCATTTGTAGATGTAGAAAACAAATTTAAAAAATATTTTTAAGGAGACGACCCAGGCCGCGGGATCCTGAACTGACCCAGAGCGCAGGCCCGGCGAGTGAGTGAGACGACCCAGGCCGCGGGATCCTGAACAGACCCAGAGCACAGGCCCGGTGAGTGAGTGAGACAACCCAGGCCGCAGGATCCTGAACAGACCCAGAGCGCAGGCCGGGCCAGTGAGTGAGACGACCCAGGCCGTGGGATCCTGAACAGACTCAGAGCGCAGGCCAGGTCACTGAGTGAAACGACCTGGGGCCTGGTGGGATCCTGAATAGACCCAGAGCGCAGGCCTAGCACTGAACCCTTCAGCAGAACTCACTGCAAAGAGGCTAGAGGCAAGAACCACCCAGCTCATTCAGGAGCATAACATCTTCCCAGACAGACACAAAGGGTTCCACTCTAACACCTGCAGCAGAAAGAAGTGGAGCACAGCAGCCAGATCCAAACAACACCCACCTGGAGGATTCTGAACTTCATAGATCCGGACCTAGTGCTAAGGTAATAACTCTATCTAAGCTCTACACCAAAGGTCAG
>NW_004524745.1:5529919-5531596 GCF_000260255.1 Octodon degus | reverse complement strand
AAAAGAGTAAAAAATAGTTCTCAATCTTATTTATAATAAATGAATTTAAAATTCCAGTGAAAAATAAAATAAAATAAAAATAACTGATGTAAAAAAATTTTTAAGGTATGTCCAGTGTAGGGGAATGAGGAGGCCATATATATATAAAATTCATAATAACAGCATGCCTTTCTAAGATAATGAAGTTACATGAGAAAGGAGTGAAGATCTAAAGACTATATAAAAGAATATTGTAATATTTTAAGTAAGAATATTATAGACAACAATACCCACCATTTTACATAATGAGTAAAAACTAGTAAAGAGAATAATTTGAAATTTTTGAAGGAATAAAAGACATTGAGAAGGAAATTAATGTTCGAAATGTATACAGCATAAAAAAGAAACTTGTGTATTATACCTGCAATGAGTCGTGAATTTCGCCTGCGCCACAGGTTATCCATAGTTGTGCTATGCTTGGGAAAGTGGCTTTAACATCGTTCACCTTTGTAACTGACTGACCGTGGGGGGTGAAAGACCCCTACAACAAAAACTGTAGTTCTCAGAAAACAATGTGAGGACTGCAGTGGAAAATGAAATGCTACACCCTGTTCCTGGATGGAAGGAAACAGCATTACCAAAACAGCCCAACTTCCAAACTGGTGGCAGCTTTAATGCAATACTAATCAAAATATCAAAAGAGACCCTCACACAACTAGAGAAAATGTATGTAGAGCCAGAAGGGCTCAGAACAGCAAAAGCAATATTGGGAAACCGGAGCAAAGCAGGAGGCATCAACGGGCTGGGTTTAAAGTTATATTACAAAGCTACAGTAATAATAAAAAAAACCCAGCATGATCCTGACACCAAAGCAGACATGCAGATCAATGGAACACAATGCAATACAGAAACAAACTCAAGCACATTCAGCATCTGATCTTCGGCAAAGAAGCCGAAAACACACACATTCACACAGAGGAAAGGCAGCTTCCTCAACAAATGGTGCTGAGAAACTGGTATCCACGTGCAGAAAACTGAACCTAGTCTCATGCCACTCACCACATACAAAACGGAAGGAAACGTGGACCAAAGATCTACGTGCAGTATTAAAACAGCACCAACCTGCTTGAAGATCAAAAGGCAAAATGCATGATATCATAGGCCTAGGTAAGAACTTTCTGAACAGAGCCTCCATTTCAAAAGAAACATCAAAAATCAACAATTATATTACATTAAAAAAGCTTCTGAACAGCAAAAGAAGCAATCAACAAAGTAAACGACTTAACGAATAGGAAGAAGTTTCTGCCAGGTATTCCTCCAACACAGGACAATAGAACATACAAAGAAATAAAAAATCAAATCCCTACATAAAAGATCCAAACAAGAAATGAGCCACTGAACTGCAGACATGTCACAGAAGTACAAATGGCCAATAAATACATGAAGAAAAATTCCACATTTCTGATTATTAGAAATGAAAACTAAACTCTTGCTTAGGCAGAGCACAGGGGCTGGGGCTCCATACCCGTGCGCCATGCCGGCCCCACCCCCGGGGTCTGCTGAAATGGCGATTGAGACTGGGCGTGGCGGTGCACACTTGAAATACCAGAGCTTGGGAGGCTGAAAACAGGAGAATCACTACAAGTCCGATCTATGTAGTGAGACCCTGTATACACCCTGTCCTAAATACATAAAACA
>NW_004524745.1:5527408-5529449 GCF_000260255.1 Octodon degus | reverse complement strand
GAGGAGGAAGAAGAAGAAGAAGGAGGAGGAAGAAGAGGAGGAGGAAGAGGAGGAGAAGGAGGAGAAAGAAGGAGGAGGAGGAAGAGGAGGAAGAAGTAGAAGAAGGAAGAGGAAGAAGAGGAAGAGGAAGTAGAAGGAGGAGGAGGAAGAGGAGGAGGAGGAAGAAAAGGAAGAAGAAGAAGAGGAGGAGGAGGAAGAGAAAGAAGAAGAAGAGGAAGAAGAGGAAGAAATGAAAACTAAAGGAATGCTGAGATCCCTCCCTACCCCACAAAGACTGACTATCACCAATAAATCAAAGAACAACAAATGTTCCAGGGAGAAAGGCTTGAACGCTGTGACGTTGGTGGTAGGAATGGAAGCTAGCACAGCCACGGTGGAAATCAATATGGAGGTTCCTCAAAGAACAGCCACCAGCAATTGCGCTTCACCCACTTCTCTCATTCCAGGTACCTTCCGCAAGGAGTTAACGGAATCAAATTTCAGAGCCTAGAAGATAGCTAGGCGGTCGCAGCGCCTCCCTGGCATCCAATCCCCGGTACCGCATGCCGCGCTTGCCCCGCCCCCAGGAGGGCCCAGCCAGCCACCAAAACTGGGTGTGGTGGCTCACACCTGTATTCCCAGCTCGGGGGGAAGCTACCACAGGAGGATCACTACGAGTCTCAGCTGTGTAGCAAGACCCCATGCCAAAGAAACAAATAATTTTTTAAAGAGAAATCAAATTACCCAAAAAACACACATGCCCATGCATATGACAGCACAATTCATAATAGCTAAATCTTGGAAATAGTCTATTTATTTATCAGCAGATAAATGCATAAAGAAATTGTGGCATTTATATGCAAAGAAGTAGTACTCTGCCACAAAGAAGGATAAATCTGAGTCCTTTCTTGCAAAAGCAATGCACCTTCATGTGATGATGCTACCTGAAAGGCATCAGACACAAGCGGGTAAGTGTAACCTGGTTTCCACTGTGCTAAACCTAAACTTCAAGGTCAAAATAAAAATAATAGGAAAGAGGGAGTTCGGTCTGCAAATGGGAATGGGTCTACGAGATGGGAGGAAGGAGGAGGAAGGGAAGGGAAAGGAGTAAAGAAGGAAAAGAATTAAGATGCGCTAGGTAGTGTACCAACTCCTGTAGTGAATGCAGTAATGTACTACTAACATGGAGAGATAAAAGTTTAAAATCTAAATCTATAAAATGCTGCAGGTGGAAGTGAATAAACCCTTGACAGCAATACCTCTCAATAAAGTGTGTTGTTGAAAAGAAAGGAGCAAAGGGAAGGCTCCAGTGTAGTATCAGTTACATAATACACAAAAGGCACTGCAGTGCTTACCAACAGGGCCCTTGCTTACTTCCACCAGCTAGTTTATCCTGGCTAAATCAATAAAGAGTAAGCTTTGAAGCTAGCAAATCTGAGGATTGGGTGTCTTGTACCAGGAAATTATTTCCTCTGCTGTAAAATGCCAGAAAATAATAGCACCTAAATTGGAGGATTATTGAGAAAAAAAAAAAAAATTTCTACCGGGGATTGAACTCAGGACCTTGAGCTTGTCAGGCAAACGCTTATTCTACTGAGCTATCTCCACGGTCCTCCAAGAAATTTAGTAAGTGAATATTCAGTGTAATATAGCAAAGGTATTCTCATTGTGAAAAACACCTAGTGCAGTGCTGCTTGTTTGTGACTGCTACAAGAAAAGTCCAAGTCACCTAACCTGATGCTGAGAAGGGGACTGAGGCTCAGGGGAGACAGGAGGAAGGAGAAGAGAAAGAGACATTTAAAAAGGATCAGATAAGTGCTTCCCTGGCAAGCACAAGGGCCTGAGTTCAATCCCTGGTTCCACAAAAAAAATAAATAAAAGAATCAGGATTCAATAGTTACAGTACCCCATGACAAACAAACTCATTATGTATCACAAATATATGCTAATAAAAATGTAAAAATGACATGACATGTATAACACATCAGCAATATATAAAATGATAAAACTACATTTTATAATGATTCTTTTTGTTTGTTTTGAAACAGGGTCTCACTATGTA
>NW_004524745.1:5521453-5526483 GCF_000260255.1 Octodon degus | reverse complement strand
CAATTAATTTAGGTCAAGTACATTTCACCCCTGGGACCCGGAAAGAACCACTCTTGAATCACGTGACTGCTGGAGACCTGAACACAAAAATGAACAAAGCACTTAGCTACTAGGTGGCAATAAACCAAAAGTTTTTACCTCAATGTCATTTACACAATTAAGAGAGGTCAGACTGTGGGTAGCACTGTGCTAAGGGAACGCAACGGCAAGAAAAACATAAAATGGTTCTTACTGCTTGGAGCTCCTAGGGAGTATTACAATCCCAATTTACACGGAGCAATACTCCCTGACCTTATGTGGTTAACATTCTGAAACTCATTTTAAAAGGCATATACATAACATTTAGGATAATGAGGGAAAGAATTTTACCCCCTTAAAAATAATGTTATTTAATTTCCTTTTTAGATTGGTTAGACGGTGCTTGTAAGGAGACATATAAATGGGAAGGGATAAATGAAAAGGTAATGAGGAAAGTTAGCTGTATAAAATAAGTATAAAAACAAAGGCTGCTAGATTAATGTTTTATGAGTAAGAATTATAAAATGCAGGAACAAACTTCTCTTAATGTATAGTACTTATTGTAATTGGAACACCACTAAATGACAGTTTGTATTACTTTTTAATTAGTTGCTAATTTTAGAAAAAAGTAATAAAGACTATAATGAGAAAATGTTTTTTTGACAATTTGGTAATTAAAAAGTTGAGCAATCAAATTCATAAATTCAAAATTACCAAGGAAACTTTCAGAATACATCGTTGTGAGATATTTTGATAGAAAGGAACAAAGTTTTTGTGTCCTGAAAATCTCCAGAAATCAAGGATCTCAAATTATACCTTAACTGCTAATCTAGAAAAGCCTTAGGATTCTTAAGAAGGGCTTGGAGCACATACCGTCTTGGATTTCTCCTTGGCATTGCGCCAGATATATTACTTCAGTCCACGCAAAAGGAAGATGCACGTGCTTCCCAGAACCCAGGGAACTGAGACCCAGTTTTCTCTGTCACAGGAAAAATGAAAAAGGTGAAGTAAAATGTACATCTGCTTATTTGTTGGTTTTTATCATCTCTGAATTATATTCTAAAAGTCATTCTGTGAAGTTGATGTTTCATACCCAGAGTCATATGCAATTTTATATTGTTATTTTTGTTAATTGTATTTTTGACATGTTTTTCAAACTGTATTCGCCACATGTAGAGACTGCTAATAGTCTGGGTATCATCAATGTTTATTTGATAAAAATCATTCTTACTCTGGCTGCTAGTGGTTATTTCTACCTTATTTTCCCAAGAGATCCATTTGTTTAGTGAAATTGTGTATCATTTATAATGTTTTTTTCTTACTATTTCTTAGCCTTTAAACAGAAAAGTAAAATATATATATATATATGACAGTTTCCAAAAAGAACAAAGAAACTCTGTATTCTCACAATTCCAAGAAAATTATTGGTAGCATTTTAACTCTTTTCCTCCTATCCTCCCTTTTAACCCTCAGTCTTTTGCTTAATCAATTGTTATTATGTGTTCTGTATATGTTCTTGCTTGGTTTCCATAAATCTATTATTTCCAAACATGTTAGAGAGCATTTCCCCTAAATACCCCAATAAAGGGCTGGTTCATTCTCTCATGCTTTGCTTCTATGAGTTCCTATGCAAAACTAAACAAGATAAACCATAATGTTGCATAATCAATTATATTTGTCTCATATATATGGTATACATTAAAGAAGTATGTCTTTATTCCTTTTACAATAAAAATGCTAATTAATAAAAATTAATTGATGTAAATTTATTCAACTAATAGTTTCCAACAGTCAATTGTGAGCATTACAGAGTAAAACCACATGATTTCAAGAACTTTATAAAATATGGCCTCAGTAAAGAAAGTTTAGTAAAGTTCTAAAATGACACAGAAGACTAAAAGAACTAATTTCAAATTGAGAAGCTATTTAAGGTCATCTGTCAGCAATTTAAATTTCAAATTAGGTAACATTAAAATTTCTTAAGACAGAAAAGCTAAAACTGACATATATTCCAAAAATTAATAAAGACATTGATTTTTAATTAAAGATTTTCTAACAGTCTGTAAAATCATATTTTCTCAGACTATATCCACTTGAATCACAGGCAATAATGTTCTGTTCACAACTTTAAACGAGATTACTAAACCTGAGTTCTGTAATAAAAGGAGCTCTCTTATCTTGGCCCTAAAAAGAAATCATGTGGTTACATATAATAGAACTTAATGATTTGAAATACATAAAATGGTCAAGACATACCTTTGTCAGCTTTATTTCAACAGAATATAAAAACTCCTTCAGGAATGCATCACAGCAGAGCCTATGCAAAACTGATTCCGCAACAAAAAATAAGGCAGGCAGATGATCCTCATCAAAGGGAGCGTGGTCCAGGGACGCATGAAGCACACTTAAAGCTTCTGAAATATTAAAACATAGAAACTTTGTCATTTTAAAATGATCCAGCTTTCGTACACTCTTTAATTCATGCTGGCAATTAACTATTTTCTCATCGGATACTGCTTTTAAAATGAGTCTACAAATTCTTTAGCACTCTTCCCATCAATAGATAAATTCTACCATCCCTTCCCCTAAACTCCAATCGTTCTTGGGCTTCCTTCAAATGAGAGAAGGCAGCAGAGAGAAGGCCTGCATGACTTCCAAGGCCTGATCAGAAGAGGCAGAACAGCTGCCACCAATCGGTACCCCCCACCCAGCTCTGGAGTCCTCAGCTGTCATGCCAAAATCCAACAGGAAGCTGGGTGCAGAATCACCATGCCAGGGGGTTGGGCTCATTTTAAGTGAAATCGGAAATTACTTAAGCTGTCAAGAGGCCCCGGCTAAGTGGACAGTGGACTACAAAATAGTAGCAGGCAAAAATACAAGCCGAAATTCTATTAGATTATTTCAGTTATGATGATGATGAGAACAAATGATGCTCAGGAAATCTTTTGGAGGTCAGTGTCCAAATAAACTGAAACACTTTTAGTTCTGCATAGCACTCAACTGGACAGAAAATATCTTCGAAATGAAAGTGTTTGTTATTTTACAAGATCAGAATTGGAAAGGGTCTGGGATGGCTAAAAACACTACCTTCTGTGGGCAAGTTTTCTCCATTTGCCTGTCCTCACGGTTTATACAAGGACACCCTGTGACAGTGACCCAAGCCCCAAGCTTTGCGTTTTTACCAAGCTAGTGAGGAAAGAGGTATTGAGAGAGAAGAGATGCTTTCTTCCCAAACATGTATTTTTCAAAGCAAGTTAATGAAAGTATTAGACACTGTCCTGTTTTTACATCCCTGTGGACAGGATCATTCATGTGACCACTCCCAGTCTATTCACTGGCAGGATCATGGGAATTATTATAATTAATTTAGGCCAAAGGGCCAGCCAAATAGCTCAGTGGATTAAAGCACCTGCAAGCAGGCTCAGGGGCCAAGAGTTCTATCCTGGGCCTGCCAGCCCCACCCCCTGGGGCCCACTGAGATGACAACTAAGACTGGGTATGGTGGCACTCCCCTGTAATCCCAGCACTTGGGAGATTGTAAACAGCAGGAGGATCACTATGAGTCCGATCTAGTAGTGAGACACCCTGTAGACCCTTCCCTAAAATACAAAAAAAAAAAAAAAAATCAATTAATTTAGGTCAAGTACATTTCACCCCTGGGACCCGGAAAGAACCACTCTTGAATCACGTGACTGCTGGAGACCTGAACACAAAAATGAACAAAGCACTTAGCTACTAGGTGGCAATAAACCAAAAGTTTTTACCTCAATGTCATTTACACAATTAAGAGAGGTCAGACTGTGGGTAGCACTGTGCTAAGGGAACGCAACGGCAAGAAAAACATAAAATGGTTCTTACTGCTTGGAGCTCCTAGGGAGTATTACAATCCCAATTTACACGGAGCAATACTCCCTGACCTTATGTGGTTAACATTCTGAAACTCATTTTAAAAGGCATATACATAACATTTAGGATAATGAGGGAAAGAATTTTACCCCCTTAAAAATAATGTTATTTAATTTCCTTTTTAGATTGGTTAGACGGTGCTTGTAAGGAGACATATAAATGGGAAGGGATAAATGAAAAGGTAATGAGGAAAGTTAGCTGTATAAAATAAGTATAAAAACAAAGGCTGCTAGATTAATGTTTTATGAGTAAGAATTATAAAATGCAGGAACAAACTTCTCTTAATGTATAGTACTTATTGTAATTGGAACACCACTAAATGACAGTTTGTATTACTTTTTAATTAGTTGCTAATTTTAGAAAAAAGTAATAAAGACTATAATGAGAAAATGTTTTTTTGACAATTTGGTAATTAAAAAGTTGAGCAATCAAATTCATAAATTCAAAATTACCAAGGAAACTTTCAGAATACATCGTTGTGAGATATTTTGATAGAAAGGAACAAAGTTTTTGTGTCCTGAAAATCTCCAGAAATCAAGGATCTCAAATTATACCTTAACTGCTAATCTAGAAAAGCCTTAGGATTCTTAAGAAGGGCTTGGAGCACATACCGTCTTGGATTTCTCCTTGGCATTGCGCCAGATATATTACTTCAGTCCACGCAAAAGGAAGATGCACGTGCTTCCCAGAACCCAGGGAACTGAGACCCAGTTTTCTCTGTCACAGGAAAAATGAAAAAGGTGAAGTAAAATGTACATCTGCTTATTTGTTGGTTTTTATCATCTCTGAATTATATTCTAAAAGTCATTCTGTGAAGTTGATGTTTCATACCCAGAGTCATATGCAATTTTATATTGTTATTTTTGTTAATTGTATTTTTGACATGTTTTTCAAACTGTATTCGCCACATGTAGAGACTGCTAATAGTCTGGGTATCATCAATGTTTATTTGATAAAAATCATTCTTACTCTGGCTGCTAGTGGTTATTTCTACCTTATTTTCCCAAGAGATCCATTTGTTTAGTGAAATTGTGTATCATTTATAATGTTTTTTTCTTACTATTTCTTAGCCTTTAAACAGAAAAGTAAAATATATATATATATAT
>NW_004524745.1:5505618-5521353 GCF_000260255.1 Octodon degus | reverse complement strand
TATTACTGAAGAAATAAGCTTGATGCTAGTTTGCTGTGCAACGCAGGCTACCGGTGTTGATGTATCCATGCTAGTGGAAGGAGGTCGGCAGTGGGGATGGGCTCATTTTCTTAGCTGCGGTGCCAAGCCTGAGACTCCCCTGGGAGCATTTAGTGCATTGGAAAGAAGCTAGCTGATGAAGGTACCTCCTGGCACCTCTTGTTTCCATACTATTGTGTTTTAAATGGATCGCTTCCCTAGTATAAATATACACACAGCCATTAACTGAAAAATAGCTGCTACCAGAAAGCACACAGAAACTTACTTCCTACTTCAATTCTGTGCAGTAGTTGTTTCACAAATTATGCCTACTCATATAAGAAACTAAAAATTATAAATGGAAAAGTAGAAGATAGATAATAGGAAGATAACAGACTTTTTTTTGTTTGAAGAGAGGAATAAGAGGGAAAAGGGTAGGAGGGATGGGAAGGAAAGAAGATAAAAATAAGAATAGGAAAAATGTAGACAACTTATAAATCAAACTAACAATTAGTCAAATTCATTAAAGGCAAAGTAAAGGTTATTTTACTTCTTTTTCTGTTTTAATATGTTTGAAAATGTGGGACTTGGCATCTTACCTTAAAGAAGTATACTTTTTATTTCAAGTGAAGAATACTTTATAATAGAAAAAAAGAATGCAGTCCTTGTATTTGTATAGTGGAGGCTTACAAAGTCTTCTTTTAGTCTTCGTGCCACATTATACTTCAGCTAAGCATTTTTTTAAAATGCAAATTTTTCATAATGAAAGCTCTATCTGCCAGCCTTTGAGGCGCTGCAGTGGGCTCTTGGACTGGCGTCCACAACCACATGCCCTAACAATTTACTAGGAGTCATCATACACAAGGCTAATGAAATTTAAATTATTAACTTTAATTGACATCAATATTTCCCTTTTGGTTATTTATAATTCCTTTAAAGAAATGTGTGCCTATATTCTTATTCTTTCTTTCAGAATTTTAGAACATGTAGCCAGTCATCAACTATAAGAGAAAGTTCACATACCAAGTAATCATATAATGTGCCATACCTTACATCTTAGAATGTTTTTTCTCGCTTGTTCTAGCAGCTCTTTCTTCTCTACTGGATTCCGGGTTTGATTGAATTTCAAGATGAACTTTTCTCTGATTAATAATAGTGACCTAAATTTAAGAGCATTAATATCAATTTTTATCATCTTCGAATTTTAGTTCATCTATGTATAGTGTCTACATGTGATTGTCTAGGAAAGTTACTTTGCTTTTCCAAGGAGAATGAATGTTCACCAAAATGTTAGTAAAATGAAAAATACATAAGTTTCATAAACTGATTTTGTAACACTCTTAGAATAAGAAACAAATTCCCATTGTCAAAGGGCTTTGTGATCAGGGAGAAAACGTCCTTATGATGGTTGCCAGTCTTTTAAAAAATTAAAATTTTAATTTTTAAATTTAAATTTAAATTTTATTTTAAAGAGGAAAAAAACAAAAAGAAATAAGAACAAAGAGAAAAACAAAGCACCATAAGTCAGTAAAAGTGGAACAGAATTTCAAAACAAGAACAGGAAATTAACAATGGTTGATACATATCTGTATCTATATCTATAGATATAGATATATAATTTTATATAATATCTTTTTACATATAGATAGATATAAAAATTATATCTATCTATATGATATAGCTATAGATACAGATATATATATATAGATAATTTTTTGAGGTACCAGTGATCCAACTCAGGACCTTGCACTTGCCAGGCAAGCACTTAGTCCACTGAGCTATCTCCCCAGCCCTAACAATGGTTGTTATATTATATATTGTTATCATCAAATTTGTTGCTCAGACTACTAGATATAGGCTTGCAAGATCAATCAAACAGTTAAAGCCAGAATCTTTTTAGTACATATTTTCTTTACAGATAAAAGTAAAATTAATGCAGCTATGGGTGAAGTGAACTGAACAAGACAGGAAAGAAGTTTGAAGTAAAGTCATCTAGGTAAGAGGTAGCTATATTAATTTATTTTAAATTAGAAGGGAAATTATTGCAGTGTTTTGGCAAACAGGATCACAGGTTTCAACCTGAGGTTTAACGGGATGGCTGTAGTATTATGTTGAGGACTGGAATCTAGGGAAATGGGATTTCATCATAAGCAGGTAGATACACATTTGGTTAGGTAGGAAATAATAATAGTTTCTGGTAAAATAACCATAAAATCAGTACAGGAAAAAGTTTGAATACTGGCTACATTTCAACATTAGTCAACTAGACTGACCAAAGAATTAGAAACTTGCCTTGAAAGAAAGGAATGTTTTGTAGGATGGAATTGCTATTACTGAAATGAGAAAACTTGCTAGAGCAGCCGAGCAGGGCTAAACGCAGGCAGTACTGGTCAAGCTATGCATAGCGATGGTCGTATGGTGGTGATGAGAGAGTAGGCAACTGGATATCGGGGCAAAGATTCAGATTAGATATACTGTGATTGAGTCATCATCACATATATGATATTTAAAGCTTAATGAATAAAAAAGGATTCATGGAAAATGTAGAGAGAACAATCTGTATTTTAAAGAGAAATGGGATATCAAGTTTGAAAGTATATGAAAGAGGACTGGGGAGACAGCTCGGTGTTCTAAGCACCTGCCTGGCAAGTGCAAGGACCCGAGTTCAATGCCCAGTACCACATGCTGTGCTAGCCCCAGAACCCCGGGCGTGCTGTGCATAGGCGGGGTGGGGCACACCTATAATCCTAGCACTGTGGAGGCTGAGACAGGAGGATCACTATGAGTCTGAGCTGCATGGTGAGATCTGGTACCAGATAAATATAAATTGTTTTTTTTTTTTTTTTAAAGTGAAAGTATATAAAAGAGAATGAGTACCATGACCACAATGATGTGCCACAGAATTTAAGATAAGCATGGAATCAAATATAACATTAAAAGAATAGTGAAAATAGTAGAATTAGACCAGTGAATTATATTTTTAACTGAGTCCAGAAATCATCAGAATCACCCATTAGAAGAAAATTAGAAAACAAAACACATCTATTTATTTAGTTTACTACATTCTATATTTACTAAATTAATTATCTGTGGAATATGGAAAAAAGGAAATATCATGGTCTTCTCCTGAGTACATGAGAGTCCTACTGTTACTCAGATGTATCCCCCAAATGACAGCGCTATGAGATCACAGGTTGAGCAAAGTACATACGAAACATTCTGTAAACCAGAGCCAAATAAAGAAAAATAGCCAATCTTTTAACTGCCATGCAGAAAATTTATTTGGTAAGCATTTATTGTCAGTCCCTTATGTAGAGTAATAATAAAGCAAAAGTGAACATAGAAAAAGGAAAATCAACACAATTGAGTTGGTGTTTTCTAAGGAAAAACAAAATCAACAAACTCTTAGACTAACCAAAAAATTCAAATAAATTCAGAAATAAACAAATAAACATAGAGAATGTCTCTAATATAAATCTGAGAATTTTATGAAAAATTAAACATCAGAAAATTAAATACAGTGGAAAAATAAGTAAATCCCTATAAATATTACATGTTTCAAGTCATGGTCAATAAGTAGAAAGGCTGCACCGACCAATTTAAAAAAAAAAAAAAAAGTAAAGCAATTAGATGAGTAATTAAAAACTTTCCTGAAGACAATCCCAGCACCAAACATCCTCATGGGTGAATTCAACCAAACATTCAAAAATCAATTAATATTGAGCCTCTTAAACTCTAGAAAATATAAATACCACTTCCATGTGTTTTATCCAATGCTAGCAACATCCTGCCACAAATCATGTAGACACCACCTCAAGAAAATCAAACTCTAGGCCATTTTCTCTGATAAACAAATAAAAATGCCAAGCCAAATTCAGTGACATATTTTAAGTGTCTCAAATCATGACTAAATCCAAATTATTCATGAGAAGCAAGAATGTATAAATAAATAAAAATCATTCATGTTCTTAGAAAGAAATAAAAGTAAATGATAGAAAATAGACAAAAATCAGAATTGACAAAGACAAACTTGCTTTTATAGGTCTTCCAAAAAACATAGATGTAGACGAAATTTACTTCAACACAATGAAGGTACTATATTAAAAGCCTAAAGTTAATAACATAATCAAAAAACAACTGAAATCTTTTCCACTATGATTTAGTGCAAAGGAAGAACGCCCAATTCTCACTACTTCTCTTCAATGTAGTGCTGGGAACAGTAGCCAGAGCAATTCAACATGGTAAGAAGGCATCCTAAGAGGAAGAAAAGTAAAATGATCTCTGCTTGCAAATGATAAGATAAAATACAAAGAAACATGTAGAGATACTCAAAAGCAGTATTAATATTAATAAATTCGGTAAAGATGTAGCATAAAATATCCATAGTATTTCTACACAAAAACTGTTAGAATAAATTCAGTAAACATACAGGATAAAAAAAAAATAAGCATACAAGTATCAGTAGACTCCTATACACAACAAAATACCCAAAAAGGAAAGTAAAAAAAAAAAAACAAAGAGCATTCAAAATACTAACAGAACGAAATATGCTTAATTAAAGAAGTAAAAGGCTCCTGCATTAAAATTATAAAATACTGATAAAAGAAGCTGCAGGAGACAAAGATAAATGAGTAATGAGTATCCAAGAATTAATGTTTTTAAAATATTAACATTACCCAAAGTCATCTACTTAGGAGCTGGGGATATAACTCAGTAGCAGAAGCGCCTGCCTGGCAAGTGCAAGGTTCTGAGTTCAATCCCTGGTACCACATACACACAAAAAACCCTAAATATAAGGTCATCTACAGTCCATGCAATCCCTATAAAATAATAATACTATCCTTCACAAAACTAGAACAACCCTAAAATTAATATGAACCATAAAGACTTTTGTTTTTTTTTCTTTTCAAAGTTTTATTGATAAACATATAGCAATGAGACAGTTTCAAATCAAATCGAAAATACAGTTTCAACAAATAATACACTGCATATATTCTTCTTAGTGGTTAATTGCTGTACAAGATGCAGACTTGTGATCCTACTTACAAACACCATTAGAAAAAATCATTCTATTCATTAAGAGAATGCAACTATATATCTATCCCAACCACTTTGAATACACAGATACAAAATGGACATTCATAGTTATCCATAAAGACTTTGATTAGCCAAAATGATCTGGGTAATGAAGAAATATAACACATGCATCAACTTCATCACTTCAAATACGTTAGAAAGCTATAACAATTAAGCTAGCATTATACTTATATCAAGATCAATTATGACAAAACAAAAAATACAGATATGAATCCACACATCTATAGTAAATTGATTCTATGTTAAGGAAAAAATTAACATAACAAGGGAAAAACAAAATCTTAAATTGGTAAAATGAATGTCCACATGTGAAAAAAGCAGTAATTAATAGAGAAAAAAAAAAAAAAAAGAGTCAACACATTAGGAGAAAGGTTTTGCAAACTACACATCAATCAAAGAGTTAATATTCAAAATAAATATGGAGGTGAAGGACTCAATAGTAAAAACAATTTAAAATGGGCAAAGAGGGCTGACAAGATAGCTGAGGGGACTAAGCCCTTACTTAGGCAAGTACAGGACCTGCGTTTGATCCCTGACACCATAGTGTTAGCCCTGCCCCCGCCCCCACCCCCGGGTGCACTGAGTCAGGCATGGTGGTGCACTCCTGTAAGCCCAGCATGTAGGAGGCTGAAAACAGGAGGATCACTATTAGTCTGTTCTATAGTGAGAACCTGAAGACCCTGTACTACATATATTTTTAAAAAGAAGAAGACATAAATGTTCAACAGTACATGGAAATATCATAGGCATTAATAATCATCAGGTAAATATAGATAAAAAAATAAATATATTCTATTGTATTTTACTCGTACCTATAAGAAAGAATATTATCAAAAGACAATATATTGAGTACTATCAAAGACAAAATAAAACTTTTGTACACTATTGCTAGAACTCTAAATTGGTATAATTATCATAAAAAATCAGTACCGTGGACCAAGGATATAGTTCAATAGCATAGCACTTGGCAAACTTAAGGTCCTGAGTTCAGTACCCACTACCACAAAAAAAAAAAAAAAAGCAATATGAAGATTCCTAAAACAAATAAATGAAAAATAAAAATAGTATTAGCATATGAGCCAATTTTAATTCTTGGTATTTTTCTAAAAGAAATGAAATGAGAATTAAGAACAGGTATTTAAATTGCCATGTTTGTTGATGCATTATTCACAATAGCCAAGATATGTTAGCAATCTAATTGCCTTTTGGTATATACCTCAGTCTTCTTAAAAGCATCTAAAAAAGAAACTCTGACATTTGCAACAATATGGATGAACTAAAGGTCCTAATGCTAAGTGAACGAAATCAGGTAAAGAACTACAAATACAGCATGCATGCACTTTTATATAATCTAAAATAATCAAACTTACAAAAACAAGTACACTGGGAACTACCAGGGCCTGGGGGTTGGAAAGAGGAGATACTAGTCAAAGAGAGCACAGTCTCTGAAATAAGTTCTAGAGATATAATACAACATACAAATACAGTAAATACAGTTTTCAATACTGTTTTGTATACTTGAATTTTGCTAGTAAGGTAGATCTTAAAGGTGGTCATCACAGTTTTCAAAAAGTTGCGAGGTGATGGACATGGTGTTGTCTACCTATTCTCATTGCTAAAACAAAATGCCCAGCATCCAAAGTTAGAGAAGGAAAAGTTTATTTCAGTTTATAGTTTGTAAATGTGCCAGTCAACTGCAAGGCAAGCAGTGTGGCAGAGGGGCAAAGAGGAAACAGCCCATTGCAAAGCGAGTCAGGAAAAAAGCAGCAAGTATATGAGGCAGTGAGCCAACAAGCAGCATAACTAGCTACAACCCTCTTTCTGCCCTTAGACTGAATCCAGACTACCCACGTTTAGCATGGGTAGCACTCACACCTTTAATCCTAGCATTTCACCATGAAGTAATTCACAGTAGATCTAGCCACCTCTGAAAAGGCCCCACATGTGACCACATGAAGCTTTGGGAGGACATCTAAACATAAGTCATAATATTCCACCTTTAGCTCCTAAACACTCATACACATTCCTTTATTCACAACACACTTAACCCATCTCTGAGAGTTTCATATCCTGAACAGTTTCAGTATTGCTGAAAAATTCAAATCCAAAGATTCATCTGACATTTAAGTTAAGCTATTAGCTAAGAACCCCTATACAAATGGAAAAAAAAAGTTCAGCACATCCAATATTCAGTGGCACAAGATAGATATTTCCACTCCAAAATGTACAAAGAGGGATTAGAAAGGAACAGGACCAAAGCAAGTCCAAAATCCAGCTAGGCAACCATGAAGTCCTATAGCTCTATCTCCAGCATCTGAGGCAATCTGTGACAAGAGACAAACTCCAAAGGGTTTGGTGGACTCCACCCCATGGCATTTCTGGTGCTTCTAGCTCTCAGTACTGCTATCTTGGGCCAATTCTGCTCCTTCCTTGAAGTTTTCCTCAGATAATCCATATTCCTGGCTTCTTCAAACTTCGGGGGCATTCACTACACCTTTGGCTTCTCAGTCACAGCTTCACACACTGCCCTCATCGGGGTACACTGTCTGGCCTCTCAGACCTTCTTCTGAAATCTTGGTGGAAGCTTTCTTGACCTTACAACTCTTGTATTCTAAGTGCACCTAAAACCAGCCCCACATGGATGACTCTACAGTCTGCTGCTAGCTGAACAATCCAGGATTCCTTTTCTATTGGCTGTAGGGTCAAGTGGCCATGAAGCAAACCCCAAGGAACAAATTTCCTGGTGCACCACTAGAACATGGTACGCTGAGGTTCTTGTCTCAAAGCAGCCTTTCACTTTTGCAAATTTTTTATTGATTTTATTGAGAAACAAATATCAATGAGACAGACTCAAATCTGATTTGTAGGACAGTTTCAATAATTAGTACATTGCATATTGTAGTCTTTGTAATGATTATTCACAAGATGCAGACATGATATCCTGTTCAAACACTATTAGTACAAATCTTTCTTCTCATTGAATTAAGAGAAAGTAGCTGGATATCTATCCTATTTTGTATATTCAGATACAACATGGTCCTTCATTTGTATTCCCCTTCTTTGTTTAGTTTTGTCAGACATCGGTATTCCATTGCCATTTAAATATTGTAGGTACGTGAATTCAGCAAAATAATCCAATATAGTACAGTAGTCCATTATAGTAGTGGGTTATCCATAGGACTGACAATGTCAGAAGTTGTTGACTTGAGCCTTTTACAGCTCAGCACATTAATATGGCTTTACTTTTTATACCTCTTTTTATACTTTTCTGCTGGATGGTTAAGACCAAGATAAAGCAAGACCTATATAACAAGAAATGTAGTTTTGTATCTGACAAGGTCAGTCAAATCCCCTCAGGATTTATCCTGAAACCTTGTACTGCAGTTTGTCCATCCTTTGTCAGTGTCAACTGTGTGGATGAGTCATGGCCATTGCTTGACCAATTTGCTCTCTGTGAAAGCCTGAAAGAATATTTTTTCTCCATGAGACTCTCCTTAGGCACACTCTACATCATTGATCACTTTCCTCTGTGGCCCCATAATCTCCTTGATCAGAAAATTTGGGACATTACAGGATGTTACAGTACAGGTTCTCCTATGTCCTAAGTCTTCACTGACCTTGAAACACTAGAGCCAAAATGTTGGCTGTCCTTGCAGTTCTTCTTTTTATTAATTTTTGGTGTGCAAACTTAAGTTGTTAACCCTCCAGATGAGAAGTTTAATGATATTATTACCCTATAACATAGGCAGTTGAGCTTAACCTCACTATCTGTCTGAATATCAAGCATCTTAGACATAACATGGAACAAGTATTTTCCATCAAGTATTGATATGTTAAACTTTAAATTCCTACAGAATGTGAAGAAAAAGAGAAAGAAATATTTAAAAAAAATAGGAAACATTTGTGTGTGTGTGTGTGTGTGTGTGTGTGTGTGTGGTACTGGGGGTTGAACTCAGGGCCTTGTGCTTGCCAGACAAGCACTTATTCTACTGAGTTATCTCCCCAGCCTAGTTTTGCAATTTTGAAGCAGCAAAGAATAGGGTCCTGGTTCTTGTGATGTCCTCAAGCCATCTTTTCTATTTTCCTGTTCCTTCTCAGGATTCATGTTATTTCCTCAATCTTTGTAGTCTGCAGCTTTAATGGTGCTTTATTTCTGGCCAAACTCAAAATGTTTTAAATCATCCTGCTGAGCACTTTGCTCTTGATTCTCAGTATACATAAAGTATACTGAGTAATAATAGTACCCATGCCACCACCTCAACATTAGATTGCCCTGAAATTTCTTCTTATTAGTCTACCACTCTTAGTCTCGAGATTTCCTCAAGCAAAGTCTTTGAGGAGGAACAAAAGGCAGACAAATTTTCTGCCAAAGTATAACACATATTGCCTGGTGCCAGGTTTGGACTAGCGAAGGCTGATTAGGGAGACAAATGAAGACATGAGAGACAGAGAATATCTCCGTGGGGAAGTCAGCAGACTCCGGTACAAAGCCCCTAACTGATTTAAATTTTCAGTTTTAGTAAGAAACAGAGCTGTTTTGTTCTACTGAACATGGGTGCATATTTTAGATTAGAAAGACATGACAATAAGAAAACAATTATGTCAAATCATTAACTTTATCAAATTGTAAGCAGTATGTTCCTCCTTGTTTTACCAGCAATTTTTGCCTTAGCTCAAGCTGGCAGGACATCCTGTCTTGCTCCGAGTAGTAAGGCTTCTGTGCCCTGAATCAACTGGAGCAGATGTTAATCCATTGAGTGTCACAAGAAACTTCAGTCTGGAGTCCAACAGCCAGTGCAGTCCTTCTTCCCAACAAAAAAATCTCCTAAGCCTGATCTTTACTGGAAGAATTTCTGTCAGCTTTACAGTCTTCTGAGCTCTGACTGGAAACTCCAGTAAAGTGCAGCCTCAGTGTTCCATGCATACTTTTTAGCTCCTCCAGACCTTTTCAAACTCTTTCCACAAACGAGTTCCAAAAGGCTCATGAACCACACAATCAGGTACAGATACAACAATGCCCCACCTCTCTGGTACCAAATTCTATATCTGTCAGTGTTTACTAGAGAAACAGATACAAGACATACAAATATATATGAATTTTCAGCATTAGCTTACAATGTTCACCCACAGAGTTGGATGTGGCACAGCACAAGAGGGTCTGTCTGCACACTGGAGATAGTTGAAGGTCTGGAGCTCACTGAAGTGTCTTGTTTGAGTCCACATCAGGAGGCTTACGGATCTGTGATGGAGGGCTGAAGAATCTATTCCAGAAGGCTGAGGGTCTCCACCAGAAGGCTAAAGGAACTGCACTGAAAGCTGAAGAGTCTTCACTGGAAGCAAGGAGATGATGTCCAGGGTGAAGGTCAAAACTGGAGCTCCTCTGAATGAAACAGCAGCAAATCCATCCTTCTTTCTCCCTTTATGCTTTCCAGGCAGGAAGCTGCCATAGAATAGGTCCCTCCCTAAGGTATGGAACTGATGAACCAATATAACTGAGCTTTTCTTACTCAAATTCAAATAACCAACACAAACACATTAGTTGGCTTATTTTAGTGATAATTTCAGACTATAAAGCAAACATCTGAACATACTCAATTCTTATCAGATGTATTTCAAAACACAGAGAAAAACAATGTTTTAAAAACATATATAAATGAAATAATTTCTACAATACTGGCATGGATTCATAATTAAATTTGCCAAAGATATCCCTGAAGTCCTAATGACCCTAACATTCAGTACGGTTCAGTAAAATAAACAACAAAAACAGAAATTCTTCTTAAAACTGATTTTTCCTATTATTTCCTATATAATATTGGTCATGTGAACCAGTGCATAAATAATAACAAAGTTTTTGTACACTGGGGTGATATTTAATAGGTACATACTACTTTATCAACTGCCACTCTGCACATATTATAGTTAAACACTTTTATACCTTTGAATGTTAACATATTTATATAAACTGGTTCTTTTATTACTGTAAGGTAAGACTTAATCCCACAAAAATCAATTATAAAGATATGATATGTGTAGAAAATATTCTCAATCCACTGTCAAAAGCTCATATCCAGAATGTATATAAGGAACTCACAAAAAATAAACATAAAGAGAAAGGTAATGAAACAATAAGCACCATAATAAGTACAGAAATACAAATTAAAACCATATTGAAATACTAGCATGCATCCAATGGGATTTTTAATATTGAAAAAGATGACAATCCCAGAAATTGAAGAGGGTGTGTGATATTTGCTCTCACAAATTCTTTGTAGTAGTGAAAATTGTTACAACTACTACCTGGAATTCAGTTGGGTGTTGTCTTTCAAGACTGAAAAGAAACATGCATATTATTTTGATAAGATCACTGCCTCATATAGATCCTCCAGAAACAAGGGCACTTGTTCACCCAATGAAATATAATAATACAGTATGTATAGCACTCATTTTTCATAAAAGCTAAAAACTGGAATCAAACCATCTTTGGATCCAAAGATATGGTGTATCTTTAAATAAATAATAAAAAATAACTAGCTTTCACTTTAGGGATGAATTCGCCCTTGGATTACTAATTCCCTTTCCACCAAAAATCTAGTTAAAGTGAATATCAGGTCTCTTTTTATAACCACTTCATAAGATAAAAGTGGCTCATGATTGGTGTAATAGGTCTGGACTAAAAGGATTGTAAACAAACTACAAATAATAAACGATGGACTTACTCCTTGTTTGAAGTAAAAAAATGCCATGACAGTGCATTTTACTGCTCTCACTTTCAGATGAGAGTATCTAACTCAGCTATCCTGTTCTCATGTCTACACATTGAACAGCTAAAGAAGGGTAGGTCCCATTTCTGTGCTGTTGTGTGGGCCTTTATAAGAAGTCTCTCAAAAAAGAAAATCTACCACATTATCCAGTGATTACACATCTGGGTATACATTCAAAGGAAACAAAATTGTCATAGCAAAGAGGTACTTGTCCATGTTCATTGAAGCACTATTTACAGTAGCTAAGATATGGCATCAGAGTAGATGCTCAGAAACAGATAAGGGGACAAAGAAAATGTAGCATATAGACAGAGTGGAAATTATTCCACCATAACAAGAATGAAATCCTTCATTGGCTTCAAATTGGATGGAGCTGTCAGAAAACATGTTAAGTGAAATAGATCAGATACAGAAAGTACTAGAAGATTTCTTGCATATATAGAAGCTAAAGAAGTCCATCTGAATGTAGAATGGTGATTACCTAAAGGTATAGAAGAGGCTAGATAAGGAGAAGTTTAATCACTATATATTGTATACATATTGTGAAAGTTATGAAAAATCTTACATACCTAAAACAGTGCATGACACATGCTTCAGCTAACATTAACTGGTACAAGTATCATTAAAAATTTTCCAACATATTTTATAGGTATTTTATCTCATCTTTTTTATCATCAAACTATTATAATTATGATTTTCTTTATAATCTCTGGGGTTTCTCAGTTAAGATGATCTCCATCCAAATAAGACACTTGGATTTACTTTCTATACATTCTTACATTTAGATTTTAATATACATGGAAACATATTGTAGAAAATATTAAGAAGTAGGTATCCAATTAAGTGGACTTCTCATACCCATACATTTTCTTTCAAAGGTATGGTAGATATGGAAAAAAAAAAGTAACTACAATAGACAAGTGTGAGACATATTGTCTCAGCCACGTGATAAAAGTCAACATCAACAGTGATAAATTTCGCTGGTACAATGTAACCTTCATGTGATATAATGAGAATGGCATTCAACCTCACGGGTCCCTCACAAAATCTCGTCACTCCAGTGTTACCATGAGAACATCGGCAGACAAAATTACTATGTATAGTACAAAATGCTTGACCAGTACTTTTCAAAATTGTCAAGGCTGTGGAAAACAAAGAATGAACAACTGTCATAGTCTAGCAGAACTAAGGAGGACATTTCAACTAACTGTAATCTTGTAACCTACACACAAACTTATTATAGACATAAGGTCCAGGAACAGAAAAAAGCAGAATAGATAAAAGTAGAAAAATATAAATAAAATGTGGAAAATATGGCCTTTGACCAATAAGAATACAATAATATGTTTCAACATAGTGGCATATGTATTGTACTAACATAAGTGCAAAATAGGAAAACTATAGGTTTCCTATAGGTCTAGAGGATATAGCAACTCTCTATCATTTTGTTTATTTAAACAGTCCAAAACAATAAAATTCATTTCATTAAAAAAAAACTTCTTTTGACAGGTAAGGAACAGGCTGATAAAAGATATCACTCTCCAAGGTAGAAATAGACATTTGCTAATTTGTTGATTCTTACCGAAAACTTGCTATGTGTCCAAGCACTTTTCTGGTCACAAAGCCTCACAGATTTTACACTCTGAGGGGAGTAAAATTGATATCTTAAAAACAAATTATGAAAATATGACTGTTTGGAATTATAGGTGGTATGAAGATACAACCAGGGTAGCAGATGAGTGCTATTTTATTTTATGTGAGGCTGTCAGGAAACATTTTGAGAAAGAGACAACTGAGTTGAGATCAGAAAAAGATAAGGAAAGCAGAAGAGAAAATGAATGCAGAAGCAAGGAGAGCAGGAGGCAGCTGTGGCAAAATATCAGAAATTCAACCATGTTGACAAGGTGGGACAGGTGGCTGCGCCAGGAGAGATGAAGAAAGTTTGCTTGAAATCACATAACTACAAAGGGCCAAGAACTTGTCTGAAGTCTAATTTTAAAGCCTTGAATATGTTCTGCAATTTAATATTAATTTAGCTGTCTATTATCCCTTGCTGAAATTGAATTTCTTACGTTTCTCTTTATTGTTGTATAAACAATTTGCTCAGTGAACATCTGGTGTTTGCTTTATATATACTGATTGAAATGTACAAAATGTCTCTTTTTTGTTTTATAAAAAGGAAAAGAAGCTCAGAGAGACTAAGTATCATATCAAAGCATCATGTCACACTAACACTTTAAAGTAAACATAGCCAATATTTAAAATAAGCTGCATGTCTCAGAATCTGTTTTTAGTTCTTCTTCCAAGATCTCTCAGAATCATTTAGAAGAATGGGCAACACATGTTTATTCCTAACAAATAATTGTTACCACAGTTTAAACAGATTCTCCCCTACCAAACACATATAACATACAGTATTTCAAATGTAATTTAAAAATGCATTTGCCAAAATTAGATATTTTGATCTCAGCTTCCTCATAGGTGAGGAGAATTCATTTATGTATTTATATAGAAAGCCCTTGAATAAAAATATCTAATTCAATTCATATGTTTAGAGTTTTGTTTTTGTTTTTGGCAGAACCAGGGATTGAACTCAGGCCCTTGCGCTTTCCAGGGAAGCACTCATTCCACTGAGCCATCTCCCTGGCCCCAATTCATATGTTTGGAACACATTTTAAAAAATTTAGTTTTCACAATTATTTTTCAGTGTAGAATGTGGTGTGTAACATACCATTAAAATAAGAAAATCTAATCATATTCCACTTTGTGTACAGATATTGAGTGCCTTAATTGGGCTCCCACAGCTTACATTAATAAATATTTAATGGGAAATAAATATAGCTTTTTTAATAACTCCTTTCCCATCACAAATAAAGGTTTTTATTCAAGTTAACTCTTATTTAATGAGATACATAATACACAAAAAGAATCAAAATGAAACTTTAAAATATGTAGGCATTTAAAAAGAAAATATACTTTTGCTTCACATACTCCAATTTCTTCAAACTATCAACAGACTTTACAAAGATAAACATAATGTATGTATGGAAGTACAAGCCTGTAGAAGAAGTAGTGAATAAAGATGATCTTTCCAATTCTATGTATAAATAGAATACAGTGAAATCTGTTGCTTGCATAAATACCCAATCCAACTCATTGTTTCTAAGAAGATATTTTACTAGATACATACAAAATGTCTTGCTAGATAAAATAAGGCCTGGAAGAGGAATCAGGCCTGGCCTCTGGGGCTTGCCCTCTGAAAGGGAAGAGAGACACATAAATGAGGTAACGTAATGAAGATATACTTCGTAGGGCCAGCCTGATAGCTTAGCAGACTAAAGTGCCTGTTTAGGCAGAGCACAGCAGCCAGGATTTGATTGTTGGCATGCCATGTGACTCTGCCCCCAGGGTGCACTGAGATGGTGAATGAGACTGGGATGACCCACTCCTATTGGACTACTGGATTACATTGGAATATTTTGCTAAATTCACGCACCTACAATATTTAAATGACAATGGAATACCCTTCTCTGACAAAACTAAACAAAAAAGGGGATACAAATGAATAACCATTTTGTATCTATATATTCAAAATAGTTAGGATAGATATACAGCTACATTCTCTTAATTCAATGAACAAGATTTGTTCTAATAGTGTTTGTGAATGAGATGTCATGTCTACATCTTGTACAGTGAATAACCACTGAGACAACAATGTGCAATGTACTTATTATTGAAATTGTTCTACTGATCGGTTTTGAAACTGTCTCACTGCTATTTGTTTCTCAATAAAATTATTTTTTAAAGAGAGAAAGAGAGAGAGAGAGAGAGAGAGAGAGAGAGAGAGAGAGAGAGA
>NW_004524745.1:5502606-5505518 GCF_000260255.1 Octodon degus | reverse complement strand
GAGAGAGAGAGAGAGAGAGAGAGAGAGAGACTGGGCATGGTAGAGTGCGCCTGCAATCCTAGCACTTGGGAAGCTGAAAATAAGAGAATCACTACAAGTCCAGTCTACATAGTGAGACTCTGAACACCCTGTAAACACTGCCCTAAATACAGAAAAAACAAACAAACAAACAAACAAACAAACAAACAAAGATGTACTTCATAAAGGAAAGAAGGGCCAGGAAGACAGCACAGTGGCATAAGCGCCTGCCTGGCAAGTTCAAGGTTCTGAGTTCAGTCCTGGGTACCAAAATAGGAAACAAAATCCTGTGAGAAAGCCAGCCTTGGTGGTGCACACCTGTAACCCAGCACCCAAGAAGATAAAGAAGGAGGATTAGTGATTCCAGGTCAACTTTAGACTTACACAGTGAATCTGGCTAAAAAAAAAAAAACAAAAACCTAAGAATTCAGAAATAAAGGTCACGATTACAACACTTCCTACTTCTATATTCTTTCACTGAATTGCTTAAATTGTGGGTAGTATCACTTCCCATCTGAGGAAATGCAGACAAAATCTTGCAGAATTTCAAAAACCAGGCCACTCAGCCTACTTCCTATCTTATATTGAGGGCTGGATAGGGCTTAGTTACGAGATTTTAGTTAGACATCCAGAAAAAGCTTTCTTGCAGAAATGGCAGAAATGATCTTGATCTCTGATTGATTGTATAGACAAGAACTATAGTGTGAGAGAGTAGTAGTTGTCCTTGTAAAATCATTTCTTTGCTTCTTTGGGCATATGATCACTCAGAGTTCATCAAGAGATCAGGAACCAGACTAAACCAAGCTAAAATTGATCACCAAAAATAGATCACCATAACGACTTCTGGACCATGAGCAAAAGAAATTGTGAGAGGGAACACATTCCTGAGCTCAAGGTTGTGATCTATATGATTAGACATAGAAAAATGACATCAAGACAATTGGATGGGAAGAATCTGGGCAGAAAACCTGTGCCATCCTAGACATACTAAGTATGATTAACTATGAGAGAGACAACCAAGCAAGTGGAGAGAGCACTTGTGAAGCAAGCACAAGGAAGTACATAAGATCTGGAAATACAGATTTCATGGGGGCCTGTCTGTTAGCTCAGTTGCTTAAGTGCCTGTTTATGCAAACGCAGTCAGGTGCAGGATACCGCAGTTTGATCACCAGCTCCACATGCCTTACCAGACCCGCCCTTAAGGCAGCTTGAGCCAATTGGAAAAAAAAAATCCTTCTCTTGGAAATACAGATTTCAGTTCACTTACCTCTCAGTGACAGCCAAGGCCATGAAAAGGAATAATGAAACAAAAAGGGAAATATTTGAACAAATCTCAGAGTTATGAGACAAGAGAGACAGAAGAAACAGTAAACATGATAGAAGGTTATTCAGGAAAGCACTACAATAAAATTCAAATACATTTTTAGATTGTTGTGTAAATTCCTTCTCAGTAAATCTACTGTTATTCAAATGTTCTGCTATACTAGTGGACCTAAGTCCTATTTAATGTCCTGTGGCTCCCTGCCCTTTATTCATTACTGATCATGTTATGATAGGTATCTGACTCAAGATGCCTCTCTCAAAGGAGTTTGGGTAATTGGCTGATGTTTTAATCAGTTGGTATTGAGAAAGAAAGGTCGTGTAGAGCCAAGAGGAACACATGGCTGAGAGTTGGCTCAGTCAGCAAAGAAGTTCAAATTTTAGAAATCTGCTTTTCACCATAACCCACAGCCAATGGCTGCTGGATAATTTACTAATATAAAGCCAGAGACTCTAACCTTTTAGAGTTTATAGCAGCAGGAAGACCTCATCTGCTAACTGGACCATTTTATCTCCTACATGTGCTAGAGGGTACATAGTGAGTACATTTGCTTTGCTTTAGTTAGTTTGAATGTATGCTTGTTTCATGCAAACAAAAATTTCTACATTGAGATAGCAAAGAATAATATATTTAAAATGAAAATAGTCATTAAAATTATACAAAGGACAGCCAAATCGCTCAGTGGATTAAAGCACCTGCTTAGGCAGACTTAGGGGCCAGGGTTACAATCCCCAGGCCTGCTGTGCCGGCCCCACCCCAGGGGCACACTGAGACCATGATTGGGACTGAGCATGGTGGCATGTGCCTGTAATGCCAGCACTTGGGAGGCTATAAACAGGAGGATAACTAAGAGTCCAATCTCCATAGTGAGACACTGTAGACTCTATAAATACATTAAAAATAAATAAATAAATAAATAAAACCATACATTTGTAGAAAGTCAAAAAGATGGTTAGAGTTAGTATTGTGGAAGTCAATAGAAACTTTTCAGAGAATAGTTTCACTAAAGAAATAAATTCAGATTTTGGACTTAATAAATACATGAACTAAAAAAGAAACAAAAACATTTTGATAAATTTATTGCAATAAGATTAAAAATAGAATTGAAACAAATGGAAAATAACAGCATAGTTTCTCCTAAAAACCAGAGGCAACAACAAAATAAAAGAAAGAATTGACTCTTTCAGTATATATTGAGTATATTTGAATGAATATGGAATTCAGGAACATATTTATTAATCTTAAGAACATAAATAAAGAGGTGATGAATAGACCCGGAGTGCAGGCCCGGCGAGTGAGTGAGACGACCAGGCCCACGGGATCCTGAATAGACCCAGAGCGCAGGCCTGGAGAGTGGGTGAGACAACCCAGGCCACGGGATCCTGAATAGATCCAGAGCGCAGGCCCTGCGAGTGAGTGAGATGACCCTGGCCGCGGGATCCTAAAAAGACCCAGAGCACAGGCCTGGCGAGTGAATGAGACGACGTGGGGCTGGGGATCCTCATTTGACCCCGGCTGCATGCAGGCCCAGCACGGAACCCTTCAGCAGAACTCCCTACAAAGAGGCTAGAGG
>NW_004524745.1:5489397-5500932 GCF_000260255.1 Octodon degus | reverse complement strand
GGACATGTGTAGAAATGTATTCTATGAATACATCCCCTTAATTTATTACTCCTAACTCACTGAACTTGGACTTGTGTTTTATACATTAGGTTCTGGAAATATTCTCTTTCTTCCCTGGTACCTCCACAATTGAGGTGTTACAATACGAAGCAAGAAATAGAAAAAAATTTGTATTTATTTCTAAATATAAATTATTTGATATAGTCCTCCATTAGGTATTTGTGTATCTTTAAATTTCTAATTTTTTATTCAGTCATAGAAGACAGAACAAAGTACTATCATTAGTCTTAAAATGCAACTCTTCTAACTTAGTAATGACTTGCAAAGGGAGCATCAAACAGAGGAGAGGTTACATGGCTGACACACACTGAATTATGACCAAAAATATGTCTAGAAACAAAACCAAAGGCTGAAAATATTTACAATAATAAATACCTATTTCATTTTCTAAACGTTCGGTCTTGTGTTTGCAAACATTCTATTATGCATTTGGTAATAGTCAATGGTCACTTGAAGGTTGTCCCTAAGAAGCCCACTGAAAGGCCCTAAAATTCTAGAGTTCAAAATCATCTTTAGTGAAATGTAACTATTAATCCCAGTAAGGGTTACTATGAGAGGTTGACATTAGAGCAAGTAATCAAGTTGTTGTCTTCAATTACCCTAAAAAAAACTTTGCATTCTTTTGCTTAGGGAATGACCTTCAAATATTTTATCTCTCTATTCTCTCCTATTATCCAATGGAAGTGAAAAATCAGTAATTAACAATATTTACCCTAAAAGATGTGGAAAAAACCCGGCACATATACCAATGTAACTGGATAGAAAGCACAGAAATAAATACAAATCAAAGACCTAAATATAGAGAAACATTTCAAGATAATGGGATAGAAATAGATTTTTTAAAAATGAGATTCCAGAAATATGGACAGCAAAAAATGTAGACAAATACATTATATCAAACTAATAAATTTTTGCGTCGCAATGAAAACACTCAAAAGTGAAGACATTGGCAGAAAAGGAGTAGAACTTTTACAGTGCTTATTGTCTTTCCATAATACGAGTTTCTGCTTGAAGCCCATAAGAATCATCCAGTTCCAGAATAAAATTGAGGGTGCAAGTCCGTGGATGATAGTTGGTACAACTAAATTTTATTAACCTAACTAGATCAAAGCCTCAGAACAAATCTAATCCTTTCCAATTGCCCTATAAATAAGTCATCTGGAAAGAAAATAAAGCTATCACAACTAAAGCTGTGGAGCATAGTTTGTGTACTTTGTTTTACAAAACAAATCTCAGAAAATACACAAAAATATTTTTCCATAAACAGGAAATTAATTCAGCTGCTATAAAAGAGCAATATTATTTCAAAGTAATCACGATAAACACTCATTCTTTTTCATGTAGCAGACCAAAACAAAACTCTAGGGATAATATGGAAGCCCTACAATGTTAGAAATTCAGATTTTTAAAACATCTTGCTACTTCACTATTCACATACACCTTCCATTTCACACCCAATGTGTCTACTGTAGTTGCTGCAATTACTAAAAGCAAGTAGTAGAAGGAAAAACAAGGAGATATATTACTCCTTTTAGCTTTAAAAAAAAATCTAGAATATGTATTCATTTGCTTGGTACAAGGTCACACTACACAGCTCAGACTCAGTGATCCTCCTGTCTCAGTCTCTCCAGTGCGGGGATTACAAGCACACGCCACAGTGCCTTGTTTTGGGGCCCACATGGTGTTCCATACTGGGGCTCCAACTGGGGTCCATGAACTTGCCAGGCAGGCGCTTATGCTGCTAAGCTATTTCCCCAGCCCCCTCCATTACTCCTTTAAAAAGAGCACAAAATTAGGCAAGCACAGGGACTGGAGTTTGATCCCCGTGGTGCCATGCCAACTCCACCCCCAAGTGCACTGAGCCTGCCCCTGAGACTAGGCATGGTGGCACGCGCCTGTAATCTCAGGGCTAGGGATGCCGAAACAGGAGGATCACTACAAGTCCAAGCTGCGTAGTGAGACCTTGTACCAAATACATAAAAAAAATTAAACTTAAAAACAAAAAGAATAATAGTAAAAGAGCACAATGTGTCAGTCATGGGCAACACTTCTGCCAACACATAACTGACCAACTGCATCCACGGCCACACCCAGGAGCAAGGGAAGCTGAGCCACGCAGTCGTTAATGGTTGGCTATGTATCAAACAAAAGGAAAAAGACAACACCCATAATGTGGGCACATCTGCTGTGTCTTTTTGTCGCAAATGTGCAAGTCTGGATTTGGTGATAAAATTGGTCATGCACCAAAGTTTATTGCCAAATTTAAACATTTTATTTACTTCACCGCACTGAACTTGTGTACTCCAGGTAGAGCATTATTATCTTACTTCTGTATCACATGCTCCCTTCTAGAGCTGCAGGCCCAGACACAGGACCGCTATGCACCCAGGTACATAAGCACCGTGATTTCTGGTCATTTATGCGACTCTGCTTACACTGTGCACACGAGGAACTGCTACCCCTGCATTTGGAACAGTTAATCCTAAAGGCAACGGTGCTCCAATTATATATATTGTATTATAAACGGTGCTCCAATATACTGACAGTGGGCAAGCTCCGCACAGTCATCAGGATCCTAAAGTGCTCCACCGGCGGCGACGGCATCTGTGACCAACACTAACCACCACAAATACATCTCGGGCCGAAATGAACTGCCATGCCGTGGCAGTTATCAAATACTTTATCTGATGCAGTTTATGTATTCCTGGGGCAAATTAAAATTTACATGAGTACAGAAAATACAATTGCAAGTTCCCAATCACTTCAATTTCTTTTAAAGGTTATAATAATTCACACAAAAGAAAGACAAAGACTATGCAACAAAGAGACAAATGGCCAAAAAGAAGTTAGTTTCTTTTTTTTTTTTTTTTCTTGGCACTGGCAGTGACAGAGCTATATTGTATTATAAATGCACATAGACAAATACATACATCACATGCATATATAGAATATTTTAAAATATTTAGAGCATGTATTTATAAAGAATATTTTACAAATATAATAATGCACAGAACATTAATAAAAAGGAAAAACTTCCCAGTTTTTAATAATTCAGGAAGAAGCTATGAAAACTACATTTCCCCAAATATAAAAAATATCAAAGAGGTTTCTATGAAAAAAAAGATATGAAAGAATTTGTTTAACTACAGTTTTCTAATGTTCCATACTCCATTTAATTTTTTTTAGTCAGCTAATATAAATGTGTACACTTGATGTACTCATTCAAAACCTTCGTCTCTTTCATCTTTGAGATGAAGTAGAAAAAAAGACAAGAAACTATACACAATACTAATCTTAGTTATCAAAGAAAATTATTGTGAAACAATATGCTCTGAGCCAGCAATCCATTGAAACTTTGTGTGAATTTTTCTTTGCTCCAGAAATGAATAGACTGTAGTGCACAATCAGTGGGTGTGTATGAAACCTTCCATTAAGACTGGGAATTTCCTTTTCCTATGAGGAAGAACAAGCGAAGGAGACTGAATATGAGGCTTATGAAAATACTTGCTGTACATGTCACAGAAAGCAGAGTAATGCTCCCAGTGCAAGTAGATCCCTGCTTCACATCAAACATCTGGTTTCTCTTGATGAAGAGGGTCACAGCTAAAAAGAACAAGCGTGCTTTTCTACATGACTATGTGGTAGAAAGAATCCAGGATAGTCAAGGTGTGAGAAACTTACAGTAGAATCTCTCCAGCTTGTCTAATGAAATACCCAAGGTAAAGACTAACAGAACTGAGCCTACCCTCCTGTCCCCATCACTGGGGAGCTAAACAGAAAGCTATCTTTATTAATTTTTTTTTAAAAAAAGAGAAAAATTATGTTGCTGAGAATGATCCCAATATGGATTTTTTTTTTACTTTCATTACTATATGTTTGCTGTACATAATAATTACAATCACATAGCAGATTTGGAGAAAACTAAATGTTACTAGATATAAGATATATAAGATATAATTCTTCCAAACTATTTATATGCACTAACCATTTTTCTTATTTCTTCAGTATAAATTAAATACATATAGCATGTAATTTACAGCAAAACTGCTCACTTTGTGGATCATGCACTATGAATTTACTTTCCTCACTGTAGTGGCTGGAACAGCAAGGACTTCCCAAGCCCTTGCATTTGTTACATGGGATGCTATGGCATTAGGGCAAGGACACAAGACGAAACCACTAGGGAAAGTGGACTCTGTGGCTATAAGGCTTTCAAGTTCATTGAAGTTGCATTTGCCTTCATTTTATTTTATTTTTTTTTTCTGGAACCGGGGATTGAACTCAGGCTCTTACGCTTGCCAGGGAAGCGCTTATTCCACTGAGCCATCTCCCCAGCCCCATGCCTTCATTTTAGAAAATGTATTCCAAGAAAATGATTTGAGACATAGAACTCCATACTGTTGTGGCTAAATTTAAAATAGGAAAGGATCCCACTACCACAAAAAATAAATAAGTAAATAAAATAAAATAGGAAAGGACTAAGAAATAATTAAAATTCCTCACACTGTGGCAGTGATCAAATACATAATCTGATGCATTTTATGTATTCCTGTGGCAAATTAAAATTTACATGAGTATAGAAAATGCTTATCTCCAATAGAAAGAAAATTATACAGATTTCTGCATAGAGTTATACAGTAATTGTATAACCTACACTTTTTTAAAATAGATGAACATTACAGTGAATGAAGCTATTGAAATAATAGGGCACTTGAACATTTTACCCTTGGTTAGAGAGACATGATTTATTTTTCCTTTTAACAATTTTCTTCCACATTTTAAAAATTAGTCCATATTGGTTTTACAGACTTTCCATATTCATACATGTGTGTGACATACTTTGATCATTTCATTACCTTCTCCCTCTCTCTCCACCCCTTGATGGTCTCCCTCCTCTTCTCTAACAGTCTCCCTTTGGCTTCCAACAATTTTTAATCTTTTTTTAGTTTTTGAACTTTCAATGTTCTCCATAATGCATATGGATTCCCTGCTTTGAAATACAATTTTTACTTACCTTGATTTATGACTCTTACTTTTACCTGAGGTTTGAAAATTAAATTTCAAGAGTTCTTGATGATAAGGGGAAGATATTAATCCAAACTGATTAACTGCAGGTGATTTGTTAACAGGCATAGTTACAGACCATAAACCTGAAGAAAAATATAAAATCTATTTTAGAATAGAAATTCACTCAAAGTATTAAATAATATATCATGCAAATTCATGATTTGGGGAAAAGGGAACAAGAATGAAAAAATCAGGATTAAGAACAGATTATTCACTGAGAAAAGGATGTACAAAGGGCTGTACAGGGCTACAGGATAAATCCTGAGAGTACTTGGCTGACCTTATCAGATACAAAAGTTACATTTCTTGCTATATAGGTCTTGCTATATCTTGGTCTTAACTATCCAGCAGAAAAGTATAAAAACGAGATATATAAAGTAAAGCCATATTAATACAATGAATTGTAAAAGGCTCAAGTCAATAACTTCTGAGGATAACCCACTAATATAGACTGCTAGACAGTGTTAGATTGTTTAGTTGAATTCAAACACCTATAGTATTTAGATGCCAATAGAATATTCACCTCTGACAGGACAAAAAAAATGATACAAAGGAAAGATCATTTTGTATTTATATATACAAAATAGTTAGGATAGATTTACAGCTACTTTCACTTAATTCAATGAGAAGAAAGAAGTGTACTAACAGTGTTTGGACAGGATATCCTGTCTGCTTCTTGTGCTATGGATAACCACTAAGAAGATAACAATGTACAATGTATTGATTATCAAAACTGTCCTCTTAATCAGCTGTGAAACTGTCTCATTTAGACTTATTTCTCAATGAAAAATAAAATGAAAAAAAAAAAGGAACAGATTACTAGGAAACTATTTAAACTCACACCTGGGAATCAAGCCTAACTTTGCTGCCAAAACATATATATATTCTTCCTACTATGTTGCGATTGTAGACACATCTGTTCATATATTATCTAATCTGTATTAAAATTTAGCAGTTGTATTAGCAAATCCATTGCAAGGACAGCAGAATGGCCAGAAGAATAGATTATACAAGAGTAACAGATCTACTTAACTGCTCAGAGGCTGTTTCCTCACTTGTAAAATGGGGACAATGTCTGCTCATAGAGTCAGGGCGAGACATAAATATATTGTTCAGTGTATGTCGTTTGGTTAGACTAGAGCTTGGAATATAGGAAACCTTATATTAATGCTCACAATCATTATTAGACCAATGTGTCTTTGATATTTTTAAATAACTTTGGATTTCTGGTTATGGCTCTTGTCTTTGTATTATATAGACTATGCACTCTCAGCTTGCCCTCATATCCAGATTCCCTTCTGAAGATTACCTGATCATATGTTATGAACACAAAACCAAAACTAGAACATGCAATTGTGAGTAATGGAGTATTTAAGTGGTAAAATCAAATAATGAAATAGGTAATAATATTAATATGTAATGGCCTTGCATTCCATTTTTAATAAAACTAAGTTTAAGAACTCATGATTTATATAAGAGCAGAATTTGTCAGGAAACACGACATCCTCAAGTGGAGTGACTGAAGGAAGGGAAGGGGAAGCGAGGGGGTCAAAGGCACAGAGAAAGATCAAGGGTCTCCTACAAATGTGCCAGCTCCCCTCGTGGAGGGTAAACACTACGTACTACAAACCGATATTAATAAAAATAAAAATCTGGGTTTTGGCCTTTTTGGGTGGGCCAGACTAAACCAAAACTGGAGTCCTTTGCTATTTTTCATCTAACTTTCTGAATAACATTTTTTTCCTATAAAAAATTAAATGCTTACTATTGATTTAAGAGACGCAACTGGTGTAAAGGAACTGGACGGGACTGGGAGATAGATCAGTGGCGTCAGTGCCTGTCGCCTGGCAAGTGCGAGGTCCTGAGTTTGATCCCCAGGATAAAAACAAAACAAAACAAAATGCTTTAAAGGAACTGGAACATAGGAGCTCAGATCTCAATCTCCATCCACCCTCCTATTCACAGTGTAGGAAGCTGCCTACGCTTCCCATTAGCTAAACCAAAGTAGAAGCAGAAGGCACTGGCAAAGCAAAGAGGGTTGGAAAGCAGATCCGAAAGACAATGGTAAAATATCCATCACAACATGGATTTTAAATGCAAAGTGTCATTATTGCTTGCTACTAATATACAGCAATATCTGTTTCCAATAATTCACATCCACTAGAATGTAACCCAAACATACTCGACATTAGCAGCTGTGCTGTGATGTATACAGGGAGGAATCTCACTCAGAACAGGACTAAATTTAGTATACAATACAAGTTCTTCCAAAGCATGACTAATCTTTTTAGTACTGTGTTTTCTTTAACAACTAACGTTACTACATTGGGCATTTCCACTTTAAGAAGCATCCAGGAAAATAATCACAATTCCTATCAACAATGGCAAGTTGCACTTAAATACAGATTAAAAGAACAATAATTAAAAATAGATAATGGAAAGAGTCAAATCTGATAATGATGAAAATTTGAGAAATATTATGTTATATAAAATAATCAAGGGGGTCCGGGGAGATGGCTCAGTGGAATAAGCACTTCCCTGGCAAGTGCAAGGGCTTGAGTTCAATCCCTGGTTCTGCAAAGTAAATAAATAAATAAATAAATAAATAAATAAATAAATAAATAAAATAATCATGATGTTTAAGTAGGGGCTGGGGAGATTGCCCAGTGGTCTGAGTGCCTGCCTGGCAAGCATAAGGCCCCGGGTTCAATCCCCCCAGCCCAGGCCTCAGGCTCACTGTGCCAGCCATCAGCACCAGAAGTGGTAGCATGTGCCTGTAATCCCAGTGCTGGGGCGGCTTAGACAGGAGGAGGATCACTATGAGTCTGAACTGCTCAGTGAATCCCTGCACCAAATAAATAAATAAAAGATGTTTTAAAACTTAAAAAATAAAGATGTTTAACTAAGAAACATGTCTTCAGGATCAAGCCCACCGTTCTATAAAATGGTACACATCTAGTGGTTCAGGCGTACAGTTTAGAAACAAATATGACACACACTATTAGATAAATTACTTAAAACATTTAATGCCAGATGGATTGAAAAGAAAAACTACGAAGAAAAAATCTATCAAAGAGAAATTAAAGGCCAAGAGTTCTCTATGAACATTATTTGAACCATGTAAACTGTTTCCTAAAATGTTTTACAGGGTTGACTATGATTAGTCATACGTTAAAGCTTTTGAGAACTCACAGAGCAGTTATTGTATATCACTGCAGGTTTTGCCTAGACCCCCTACATTGGCTGGTGAAAGTGTAGATAATCTGCACCTTCAGCTAGATATGCTGGTTCGTTGACAGTCTGGTGAAGAGACTTGCCTGGGTTGTAAGGGAGGAAATGTTGCTGTAAACATTTATAAGTGCTGGGACCAGGGATATAGCTCAGCAGCTTAAGGGCCTGCCTGGCAAGTGCAAGGTCCTGAGTTCAATCCCTGGTTCCAAAACAAAAGAAACTGAGCCTCCATTTCCCACTCATTTTGGTAATACAGGAAACAGTGTGTAACGGACACTGGTTTGTAAACACTGCTTGGATAGTATCCCCATTATAAGAGACCGTTACATCCCTTGATGTATTTCATCAAAGAGGGTTGTGTTACGGTTTGTAACTAGATGTCCTTCCCAAGCCTGACACATGTTTAGATGTGGCTTTTATTTTTAAAGTAACTGGATATAGAGCAATACTGGGATTAAGAGTGCTAGGATTAGGGCTGAGCAATTGCTGGATCAGCACATTTCTGGATCAGCACTGCCCTGATCTCAACAGTCTAGATAAAATAAAAGGGGCAGAAAGAGGCTGGCTTTCCTTTTGGGATCCTGCTGCCTTGCTGTCTTCCACCACCATGAACTGCTGTCCCTGTGCCATGCCAGCCTTCCTTGGAGTCAGCTGATTATGGACTGAAACCTCTGCAAACCACGAGCTAAACAAACCTTTCCTCCTCTAATTTTGAGTGCTTGGTATTCTCTCCAGCAATGAGAGAAAAGTAACACAGATAAAATACTTTTGACTAAAAGTAATATAAGTAGTAATAAAAAATGTCAATTTTCCATGGGAAAAACATGCCTTCAAATTTTTTTCCAACACGATACTGGAATTAATCACTTAGGTGTAAATAAGGAAAACAAAACTTAAAAGTGATCCTGTTCTCCCCAAAATCAAACTAGTGAATCTGAAACGTCATCCACTTTTGCAATAAACTTTAACCCTATTCTAAAAATAATTTTCATAAAATTCTCAGTAGACCTCCAATTTTGAATTTATCAGTAAATTATTATTACTATTATAGCACTGCAGTGGGGCCTACATACATCCTGTGCTGTTCAAGAGTAATTTTTCACCTCCAAGATACAAAGCATATAAAGTCAGGGAAAAAAAGTAAACATGTGGTTATTTTAACATGTTATTTTTATAATTATTCTAATGAACATCAAGTCTAGCTTTTACTTTCATATAACTAAGCTAGGAAAGTAAAACTTTTATAGAACCATTATAATTTACTCGAGATAAAACATGCGTCACCATAATTTTTTTGTGTGTGTGGAAAAAAGACAAAGCCTTTGTGAATACAGCAATGATAAATTATTGGGGACCACAAATTCACTTCCCTAAGGGATAAATGGAGATGTGATTGTTGATACATTGTGTCAATTTCATAAGTTTACAACTAAATTATTGATCAGTTCTATATCCTAGAGCACAGAGGACATGCCCTAGTGTGACTGTTTACTCCCTCGTATGTTGTAATGGTTGCTTCATTTGTGTGAATTTGAGAAATGCAAAAGCTTCACTAAGTGACTCAGGATTTCTACTTCCTACATTGTAGAGGACCCACCCTAGGGCAGGATGTCTGCTTAGAATATAAGGGAGGAAAAGAGGCTTGTTCTCCACTGTTTCCCTCTTGTTTTTGCCATTTTCTGCCATGAACTGTTGCCTCTCACCATTCCACTCTGCTTTGAACCAGCTGATTAGGGACTGAAACCTCCACAAAATGCGAGCTAAATAAACCTTTCCTTCCTTAATTTTGGGCATCATATATTTTATTCCAGCAACCAGAGAAAAATAACACAGGAGGCTTGGGATTTTCAGTATTACCCTTTTATGATTTCCTATTATCTCTTTAGGAATAGGCCATCTCCCACCCATTAAGATTAAAGCTAAAATCACTAAGATTAAAAGACACTCTAAGGCAAGATCCTTTTTGGCATAAGATCACCTCTGCCCTCTGAGTCATCCAATAATCCCCTCCTCCAATCCCATCCTCTATCAATAAATGCCAAGATTCAGATTGCCTTGTGGACTTTCCTTCCTTGTGAACAACTAAACTGGTCATCCTGGATCCCCACGGTACCACTGTCTCATCTCTTGCTATTGAACTCTTGCCATATGCTGTAACACCTTGCAGGAGATTGGAGACTCACTGCAATGGTTCCCAACAATAAACTGACCAATGAGAATATGATTCAAAAGAAATAAAAAACAAAGACTTTATGCCACATTTTTACAAGTATGTCTGTCATACAGCATTTGGTTTGTTTGTTTGTATTTTAGCACAGGGTCTACAGGATCTCACTACACAGATCAGACTCATAGTGAACCGCCTGCATTCAGCTTCCCAAGAGCTGGGACTACAGGCGTGCCACCACACCCAGTCTCAATTGCCTTCTCAGTGCACCCCGGGGGTGGGGCCAGCACATCAGGATCAAACCTCAGCCCCTACACTCTGCCTAAGCAGGTGCTTTAATCCGCTGAGCTATTTGGCCGGCTCAGGGCATTTGTTTTTAAGGAATTTTTTATGTATTTTTTAAATTTATTTTTATTCTTTTGGTACAGGGTCTTGATACAAAGGAACAAAACTCCCAATCTGAAAGGTACCTGGGATGAATTTGTGTTCTCTAAAACTGAAGAATGAATTTTAGGAACAAATGAAGGATAAGAGCAAAATATATTTATTGGGGGAAAGAAAGCTCCTGGCTGAGAGTGGGACAGAAGAGGGACCCCAGCTGGTTGCCCAGGAAGTCATCTCTTCCAGGGATTCTTATAGAGTAAAACCATACAGTGTAGTGAATCTAAGGTGGAGAATACAGGAACTCGCTTAGGTGGGTGAGAGGTGGGACAAAACTGTGGCCAACCAATGAGATTACAAGCAACATTGCTCAGGTAAAAATGATTAAATCCCGGACCCAATGAGGAAGTGTGTCACCTAGCAAATGTGCATGAATATGGAAGAAGGGCTCTTCTTATGATTGGAGCAGTGACTCCGTCTAGCCCTTTCTTTTTTTTTATTTTTTTTATTTTTAAAGAATACAAAATAGGGGCTGGGGAGATGGCTCAGTAGAATAAGCACTTGGCTGGCAAAGAACAAGGGCCTGAGTTCAATCACCAGTTCTGAAAAAAAAAAAAAAAAAAAAAAAA
>NW_004524745.1:5486839-5489192 GCF_000260255.1 Octodon degus | reverse complement strand
TCTCTCTCTCTCTCTCTCTCTCTCTCTCTCTCAAATAAATAAAAATTATAAAAAAAAAAGAAGTGATACAAGATTTCACTAAATGAAGAAATAGGAATTCAACAATGTTTGCTGTATTGCATGATGCTATCTTCAAATTAGTTTTTGGCATTACCAGATATAAATGTGTAAGAGTCATTAAAAAACAGAAGTTATAAAAAATTCAAAAGAAAAAAATCAGAATAAAAAAAATTATGGTGATTGATACCTATTTAGAATATCAATCCCAGATGCTCATGTCTAGAGAAGTATGTGACTTCATTTGTTTACCCTTTTGTTTTGAGGTCTGGTCCACAGCAGGGAGTGTCTGTCTTTTCCAAAGTTGCAAAGTTACCTTGTCATCCATCTTGTCTCCTTGAAGGCCTAGCCCTATCTGACTACCTATAATATTTTTGTCTAATTTAGCTGCCTACAACAGTCTCACTACACAGTTCAGACTCATAGTGATCCTCCTGTCTCAGCCTCCCTGGCTGGGAAGATAGGGGTGTGCCACCCCACCCAGTTTTGGTGTCAGACATGGGGGCACATGGGGTTCTGGGCTGGTGCAGCATGCAGTACCAGGGATCAAACTCATGACCTCGTGCTTACCAAGCAGGTTCTTAGACTGCTGAGCTACCTCCCCAGCCCTGGAAGTTCGTTCATTTGTTCTTCCTTTCCTTTCCTTTCCTTTCCTTTCCTTTCCTTTCCTTTCCTTTCCTTTCCTTTCCTTTCCTTTCCTTTCCTTTCTCTTCCTTTCCTTTCCCTTTCTTTCTTTCTTTCTTTCTTTCTTTCTTTCTTTCTTTCTTTCTTTGTATTTAGCACAGGTTCTCACTGCACAGATCAGACTGAGTAATCCTCCTGTATTTAGTCTCCCAAGCACTGGGATTACAGGTGCATGCCACCACACCCAGTCTCAGTCACCCTCTCAGTGTGCTCTGGGGATGGCCTGGCATGGCAGGCCAAATATGAACTTTGGTTCCTGTGCCTGCCTAAGCAGACATTCTGATCCGCTGAGCTATCTGGCCAGCCCTGCTTTGCACACTTATCCATCATACTATACTGGAGTCTGAGAAAGGACAAGGGACATAGGAACAATTAGCAATTTTCAGGTTATTTGTTTGTTGTTTTTCTATTTTTTTTTATTTTTTAAAGAGTACAAATTACAACACAAAAAAATTACAAGTGATACAGATTTTCACATAAGAATTTCACAGTATTTGTTGTAAGACATGGTGTTGTCTTCCAACCAGTTATTCATATTACCAGATATATGCATGTAAAATTGGAAGAAAAAAAGAAATGCATGAGAAATTAATAAGACAAAAAGAAACAATTGGAAAAAGGAGATGAAACAAATTAAAGCATTAACTGTTTCTTTCCATAGACCAGCAGAAATACACAGTACTGTTGTCCAAACCATCCTGCTTACATACATAGATAAATCTCTTTCCCCCACCCCCTCTCCTGTCCTTCTCTTCAACTCAGTAACTTTCCTTTTGAATAAGTTCACTCGCTTTTTCTAGCATCTATTGTACCTTTCAGATTCCATTTTTCTCTTTCAGGTTCTTACACTAAGGAGATAATATATTTGCACATGTGAGTCTGATTTATTTCACTTAAGGCTGGGGAGATGGCTCAGCAGAATAAGCGCTTCCCTGGCAAGCATAAGGGCCTGAGTTCAATCCCTGGTTCCACAAAAAGAAAAAAAAAAAAAAAATTCTGATTTATTTCACTTAAAAGTATGTTCTCTAGTTGCATCCATTTACTGATAAAAGTTTTAGCAATTTTTTTGTTTTAGCAGTTGAGTTCCTTATACACCAGGATCTTATGCATGTGGTTTTTAAATCTTTTCTCACAGTTTCTATTTGGATTGGAATCTTGTGAAACTGAGTTGAGAATCAGAATATTCCTGGAATTATAAGCAGCAGAATTGTGAGATAGTATATAAAGGTTATTTATGGGGTTCAATCCCCAGCACCACATGCCATGCTGGCCCTGCCCCTCAGAGGACTGAGGTGGCCACAGAGGCTGGGCATGGTGGCGCACACCTGTAATCTCAGTGCTAGGTAGGCTGAAAACAAGAGGACTGACTATGAATCCGAGCTGTGTAGTGAGACCCTGTATCAAATACGTTTTTTAAAAGATATTTAAACCTTTAGGAATGAGACAACCCAGGCCGCAGGATCCTGAACAGACCCAGAGCACAGGCCCGGCAAGCGAGTGAGTGAGACGACCTGGGGCTCAGCGGGATCCTGAATAGACCAGGAGCACAGGCCCAGCAAGTGAGTGAGACAACCCAGGGCCTGCGGATCCTCATTCAACCCAGGCTGCAGGC
>NW_004524745.1:5483201-5484949 GCF_000260255.1 Octodon degus | reverse complement strand
TATTATTTCTTGCCTATATCTTGTAATATGAGAAACTACTTTGGCAGTAACAATACACAATGTACTAACCATTGTTACTTTCCTAAAATCTTGTTTTGAGATTTTGTACCATTGTTTTTATTTTTTTTCTTTAAAATAAAAATAACTGATAAAAAAACCTTTAATTTGTGGTAATTAATTTTGATAGTAATTAATTTTGACAGCAACAGAAGACCAAAATAAGATATTACATAATTTAACAATTATCAATGATGTGAATGGTGATCTTGGTATAATCTATGAGAAGTTACTATGAAGCATTTTATTCTGTGATATAGTGTTAGAATTTTTGATGGTTTTGCTTTGCATGTATAGTACTAGGGATTGAACTTGGGCCCTTATGCTTGTGAGGCAGGTGCCTTAGAATTTTATTTTGTATTAAAAGAAAATTTACACATAAAAAACTCAAGAATCCATAATCTTTTTCTTCTTAAACTATGAGTTAAATTTAATAGGAGAACTTACAGGACTTTGCTACTAATGAATATAAAAATGCCTTTTTGAAAATACATTATTTTCTTTATATTGACTAAAAGTTAAAATTAATATTTGAAATTAATTATTTTTAAAATAATGTTTTCTATGCTTGTCATCATACCTGTGTTAGGTACCTATGTTTTAACTGTCTTAATTTTTGTTATAGATATTATTAAATCACAGAAATAAGATATATTCCTGACTTATTTTTCTCTCATTGCTGAGACAAAATACTTGACACTCAACATTAAGAGAAGAAAGGTTTATTTAGCTCAAAGTTTGTACAGGTTTTAGTCCATAATCTGCTGGCTCCAAGGCAGATTGGCACATGGCAGAGGGTAACCATTCATGGCAGGTGCAAGACTACAAAAGCAAACAAATGGGAGAGACAAGACTGTGTATTCAGACTATTTTCCTAGGGTGGGTGTGGAACTCACACCCTTAATCCGAGCCAGAACTATGCAAACCATCAGTGGACTGATTTGGAAATCACACACCCTTTATCCAGCATCACGTACTCTAGATTCAGCCACCTGTGAAAAGCGAGCCTACCCCCACTGCAAGAGGCACTGGAGGGACATCTAGGCACATGCTATAACAACGCCTTCTTTTGTTTAGTGGCTACTATTAAAAGCCAATTTGGATTAAAATTTTAAATCATGAAGTAGGTCATCTACCATCTTAAAATTTTTACATTAACAGTGTTTGTTCCACATGTGCATACAAGTTGATTATTTAAAGACTAATGTTTAGGAACAATTTTAGGTTAAAAGAAAAATAGACAAAAAACAAAGTACAGAAACTTTTCTTATGTATCCTAACCCCCAACATGTCGATAGTCTGTGTCATTATCAATAAGCCCCTATGAGAGAATTTCATTCATGACAACTGACAATCTTACACTAACATGTCACAATCACCCAAAGTCCTCTTGGTGTTGTATATTCCATGTATGTTATAAAATATATGACATGAATCTATCATAGTGTCATACATAGTATTTTTACTACTTCAAAAATGTTCTGTGCTCTACCCGTTCAGCAACCCTGGAGTCTACCCCATCACTGCCACAATTACTGAATATTTTACTGTCTCAATAGCTTTTTCTTGTCCCAAATTTCTTGTTGAAATCTTATATGTAGCTTCTTAAGATTGTCTTTTTTCATTTAGTAATGGAATTTCAGGTTCTTCTTGTTTTTTTATCTCTTGGTAACACATTTTTCCCCTGATAT
>NW_004524745.1:5477491-5483101 GCF_000260255.1 Octodon degus | reverse complement strand
TATATAAAATAACTCTGTCCATTTATCTACTGAAGAACATCTTAGCTTTTCCCAGGTTTTGACAGTTATGAATAGAACTACTACTATAAACATTGTGTGTAGGTTTTTCTATGGACGTAAGGTTTTTTTCAACATTTTTTTAAAAAATGTATTTAGTACAGGGTCTATAAGGGTCTCACTATCTAGATTGGATTCATAGAGATTCTCCTGTTTTCAGCCTCCCAAGTACTGGGATTATGGAAGTGTGCTACCATGCCCAGTCTCAATCACAGTTTCAGTGCACCCCACGTACAAGGCCAGCATGGCATCCCGGGGATCAAACCCCACCTCCCTGTATGTGCCCAAGCAGGTGCTTTAATCCACTGAGCTATCTGATTGGCCCTAGTTTTCTACTCTTAAAGCAAAAAGGTGGACAAGAAGGATGTGTACTAGGTTTCTCTGCTGTTCCTCTAATCCTGACTTAATATGTTTTAGTTACCTACTCTGTAAAAGGAAATGATAATATCTACTAATCAGATTTGCATAAGCATTATATAAGAAAAATTCTTTTCATTGTAAGATATCAACGAAGATCAATTAAGTTAAATTACTTCCCACACTGTAAAATGCTAAAAGATACAAATAGATGATTGATAGAATCTTTTTTTTTTTTTTTTTTTTTTTTTTTTTTTTAACCAGCAATCAAACTCAGGACCTTGGGCTTGCCAGGCAGGCACTTGTGCTCTCCTGGGCCCTGACTGATACAAACAATCCTTACCCTAAAAGATTAGTTATACATTGTGGACCTAAATTGTGTGAAACTTAGAAGTGATATGAAAGAAGCAGTGGGTCGAGAACTATCTAGAAGTTAGCAAAAATAGTTTATAGCTACACGTTCAAGTGGAAGTGCGCATAATAATAATAAAATTAGAGTCACAAATACCAATCAACAGGCCAGCTGAGACATTCAGCTTCCAAGGCGCTATTTTATGAAAAGATCTTCTTGAAGCATGTATTAAAACCACTTGCACGATAAATTTGTAACCTTTCGTTTCTCCTCAAGACACTTGTAAGTATTCAACTTGTTGCTTTATCAACATAAAAAAGGAACAGAATGGCATATGTCATGGTCACCGGTAACATTAAGATAATTTAAAAGAGAAATATAAAATTAAAATGATGCCATTTAAATATTGTTTCTGCTATCAATATGTTTCTTTTGCTCTACTGGGAAACCACATTAAATGCAAAGGTACAACACTGGACTCGCTAAGTTGAATTATTTTACTTTTACATTACTGTCAGGAAGTAGTCATCATTTTTCCCTTGAATGAACAAAACATGATTTAAAGGCAAACATAAGTTTCACATAGTTAAAATGATATTTAAGATTTAAATATCCTGTATTTTCTAATGCACCCAGAACACTTCTTACTTACTGAATTTGTGTATCAAGTAAAACATTTGGTGAATAAAATTGGTCACTAAGATTAGATTAGTTTCCTTTTTAAATAAATAAAATCTTCAAAAATAATGAAATAAGAGTTACAAGCGTCAGGTTTGGTTTTTTTGTTTGTTTTGTTTTTTTTCCTGAATTTAGGACAGGATCTACAGGGTCTACAGGGTCTCACTACTAGATCGGACTAATAGTGATCCTCCTGTTTTCAGCCTCCCAAGTTCTGGGATTACAGGCAAGCACCACCACACCCAGTCTCAGTCTCATTATGCCCTGGGGTGGGGGCAAGGCCAGCACTGCAGGCCAGGGATTGAAACCTAGTCCCTGAGCCTGCCTAAGCAGGTGCTTTAGTCCACAGAGCTATCAGACCGGCCCTCAGCACAGACAGTTGTTTTTGACATCTACTGTTTTCAAGACCCATTTCTTCATGTGCTCTAATTTTTAGCTTGCTTGTAAACCTTTCTACTGAAGAGAAAGATCGGCAGGAGCCACATTTTCTCTACCACCTTCTAATAATGGCTTCAATCATTTAAATATATTGCAAAGACTCAGCTTCAATCTGAAGCTGCTGAAAAGACAGTATGATTTTACTTACAGTGCATATCATTTTTATATTAAATAGCATTTGCTCTAATATTTACTCAGATTAACAAAATGGAGCATCTGAAGTCTACTTTCCACTATCACCCCCAAGCTGAAGGGATCCTTCTACAGGTGACAATAGTCTTCAGGAAGAAAAACCCAGCTAGAGCTCCTCAGGCCTGAAGTTAGCTAATCCTGCCAAAGTGCTGACCCTGCTGACCAGCCTCCTGGAAATACACGTCTTTTCCATTCATCACTATGCCCTCCTGTTTGTCCTATCTCTGTGGACTCCTCTTAGACTGCAGCGTGGCATGATGGGTAAGTGTGCAATTCAGAAATTGACGCCTTAATTCTGGCTCCAAAGCAGAACACAGCTGTACCAGTGCATAGGTGATTTAGCTTTGAGGTGATTCAGTTCCTTCATCTATAAATAAGAATTACAAGGGTATTTCTCATTCACAGGCCATTCCCACCCAGGTACAAAGCGATGCTCTTTACTCATGAGTAAATTGATTGTATAAATACATTAAAGATAAATATTTTTAAACATGAAAACATCACTTAGTGTATTATAATACATGGATTTAATAAATAGTTGTTCAACATGGATTAAAAATGGGAAATAATTACTGATCTCTCAGATTCTGTTCATGCTTGGAGTCATATTTCATTATGTTATTTATTGTAGTACTGAAAATAGAATCTAGGGCTCATTTACCACTGGACTGAGGTACAACTGCAGCCCTTTTTATTTATTTTTACCCAGTGTCATTAAATTGGCCACACTAGCCTTGAACCCCTGATCCTTCTACATCACCCTCCCAAATTTCTGGGATTACAAGTATGAAATCTTTAACAGTAAAATATTTTAAAGTATTAATTCACACTAACAAATATTTTGAAAGTTTTGGGTATTTAAAAAATTAGAAGGGAGGGGCCAGCCAAATAGCTCAGTGGATTAAAGCACCTGCAAGCAGACGCAGGACCTGGGGTTCAATCCCCAGGCCTGCTATTCTGGTCCCACCCCGGGGCACACTGAGAGGGCAATTGAGACCAGGCATGGTGGTGCACACCTGTAATCCCAGCTATTGGGAGGCTGTAAACAGATGGATCACTACCAGTCTGATCTAGTAGTGAGGCCCTAAACACCCTGGAGACCTTTTTCCTAAAATACAAATAAATAAATAAATAAATAAATAAATAAATAAATATTTTAAATATATATTTAAAAGAGAGAGAGAGAGAGAGAGAGAGAGAGAGAGAGAGAGAGAGAAGCATGGAAGGAGCAGAGAATAACAGGATGAAAAAGAATTAAAATGTATTATGTACATGTACATCTCTCCATTATGACTATAATCATACATACAGTGCTGCAAACATATACAAATAAAATTAAAATTTAAAAAATTATGTATTTATTCACAAATATATATTTGTTTCCTTAAGTATTTAAAAATATGTACAATATATATTACAGTAACAAAAAATAATCAGCACACTTAAAAGGTATTGAAAATTGTTAATACAACTACTTCAATTATTTTTGTCGCAGATACTTCAATTATCTTTCTTAATCACATTTGTTCTTTCTCTGCCACACACCTTCCTAAGGTTTTAATCAGTTTATGAGTTTATGTCTTTTAAGAATTTCAGCATTTTATCAGATCTGATATAAACAGAAAAAAACAATGTTTGACCATCCAAGGTCACAGGATCTGCAACAATATGGGAAAGGAAACTGAAAGGGAAATTTCATCTATTGCCATAGGAGAAAGAATTGTACATAAAATGTATGGAAATTGCTACAGCTTGTATCTAGATTCTGCCCTCACCCGGGAGCCACATGCAGCCACGGTGGCTGGGCCCAGGGTGTATGCGACTGGGATCAAGGATGTAATTCAGAAATGGATTTATGGTGCACTGCTCAGATAAAAGCTGCCCCACCCTGGGTGCAAGTGCTACCCAACCGAAGGGTGCGTATCCCAGATAAAATACAGGGGACAGGAAGACAGCTGTGGCGTGTCACTAGTCCCCAGTAGCGTGCTCCTTCCGTGTTTTGCTGCCTTCAGCCTCCCGGAAGCTTTTGTTCCTCCGCCCTGCCCCTCTGCTGTACTGCTGGGCCTCAGAGCCAGCCAACTACGGGCTGAAACCTCTACAATCTCTGGGCCAACTCTTCCTTTTTTTTTTTTTTTTTGGAGGAACCAGGGAGTGAATTTAGGCCCTTGTGCTTGCCAGTCTTTCTTCCTTTAACTTCAGTATTTTGAGAAAATTAGCACAATGATGCCAATAAAAACCAATTCACTGGGCTGGTGAGATGGCTCAGTGGTCTAAAGCACCTACTTAGAACAAGTTTAGCAAAGCACAGGGACCGCAGTTCAATCCCCCAGCACCACATGCCAGCCAGCCTCGCCCCCTGGTGGGCTGAGCTGGCCACACACACAAATAAATAAATAAATAAATAAATAAATAAATAAATAAACCCAATTCACTGCAATAGGAAGACTTAGTCTCAGAAGATCAAGGACGACTGAGAATCACAATATTTATTACTCTCAACCATCATGCTGACATAGTCATGTATATAAGCCAAAAAAAACTAGTAAATATTTTTTATATGCCAAAGAATAGTTCAGTTAGATAACTTTACATGCATGTTTGAAAAAACAAAATTTTAGGGCTGGCCAAATAGCTCAGCAGATTAAAGCGCCTGCTTAGGCAGCTGCAGGGGCCACAGTTCCTTCACCAGCATGCAGGCCCGCCCTCGCAGTGTGCTGAGACTGCCATTGAGACTGGGTGTGGTAGTGTGCGCCTGTAATCCCAGCGTTTAGGAGGCTGAAAACAGCAGGATCACTATGAGTCTGATCTGGGTAGTGAGACCCGGTAGATCTTGTAGACCCTGTACAAAATATTTTTTTTTTTAAAGGAAAAAACATAAAGCACCTGCAAGCAGGCACAAGGGCCAGGAGTTCGATCCCCAGGCCTGCTGTGCTGGCTCTGTAACCCGGGGCATGCTGAGACAGCAACTGAGACTGGACATGGTGGCGTGCATGTATAATTCCAGCTCTTGAGAGGCTGTAAACAGGCAGATCACTATGAGTCTGATCTAGTAGTGAGACCCTGAACACCCTGTAGACCCTTCCCTAAAATACAAAAAAGAAAAAAAGAAAAGAAAAAGAAAATTTTGCAAGCTAGAAATAAGACTTTTCTTAGGGTTTTTTTTTTTTTTTTTTCAGTACTAGAGACTGAACTATTTAATTGTATCTCTGTTTATTTTATTTGTTTTGATACAGGATCTTGCTAAAGGTTTCCAGGCTAGGCTCCAACTTGAAATCCATCTGCCTCAGCTTACTAGTTTTCACCACCACACCTGACTGTTTCTTATTCTAATTAAAAGAGTCTAGGAAAAACTAAAATAAGCGTAAATGATAAAACATAGAAGTTTACCATAAAAGCCCGGAACAAAAGGAGGATACCATATTGTTAGTATTTAAATTATTATTGACAGTCCTAGACAATAAACACAAGAGGAAAAAGAAAAAGGGACAGTAAATTTATTTGAAAAATATCTACACAAATATCTCAGAAGAATGTGA
>NW_004524745.1:5467743-5477391 GCF_000260255.1 Octodon degus | reverse complement strand
TTTTTTTTTTTGGTACAGGGTCTCACTATGCAGCTCAGACCCGTAGTGATCCTCTGTCTCAGCCTCCCCAGCACTGGAATAACAGGCACGCACCACTGCACCCAGTTTTGGTGGCCGGCTTGGCACTGGGCCAGCATGGCATGTGGTACTGGGATCGAACCCAGGCCTTGGCTTGCCAGGCAGGCGTTTAGACTGCTGAGCCATCTCCCCAGCCAAAAAGAGATATCTGAATGAACAATTAATACAGAAAAATGGGACATAAATTTCAGAGTTGGTAAAGATGAATAATTAGTGCAAGGAAGATTGAAGAAGGAAAATTGAAACTCAAAGAATTATACAGAGAAACAAACAATTGAACTGAACCACTAGAGATAATGAAAAACTGTTTTGAACTAATAACTGGAAAAAACAAGTGTTTATATAACTGGAGAAAGAGGTAGTTTGCTAGTGTTCTGAGAAAAAATGAAAAAAGTAGTTTCAGTTATAGTTTCTTTTTTCTTCTGTATTTTAGGACAGGGTGTACAGGGTGTACCGGATCTCACTGCATAGATCAGATTTGTAGGGATCCTCCTGTTTACAGCCTCCCAAGAGCTGGGATTACAGGCGCCTGCCACCAGGCCCACTCTCAATTGCTGTCCCAGCATGCCCCAGGGGCAGAGCCGGAACAGCAGGCATGGGGATCAAACCCATGGCCCCTGTGCCTGCTTGCAGGCTCTTTAATCTGTTGAGCTATTTGGCCAGCCCAGTTATAGTTTCTTAATTGGTAATAAGTTGTATATTTTCTTAATTGCTAAATAAGACAAAACAATCTGCAAAGATGTACAAGACAAATATTTTAACAATACAAGTTTTACCTAACTAAATGGACATACAGAGAATGCTATACTCAATCATTAGAATGTTCACATTCTTCCCAAGTGCACAATCATTGCTTGCAAACATCGATCATTTTTCTCTCACAGAATACGACTGAACAAACTGCAATTGGAGTGGGTAATTTACATTTGTAGATTCTCTGACACCAAAACACAACTCAAAAAGCATTATAAAAACATATGTCAACCCTTCATATATTCAGAAATAAATTTGATTCTAAACCATCTACAGATCCCAAAAGAAATACCAATTTGAAAATTACTTAAAAATAGATGATACAAAAGCACTACATGGAAAATTTTTAGGTTCAACAAAATAGCACTTGAGAGGAAATGTCAGATAAGCATTTATCTAACATCAAAGGCAAGCTAAATTTAATTAACTAGTGTAAGAGTAAAATAACAGCAAAATATAGCCCAAAAAGAATAGAACAAAAGAAAAAATTTTAAGAGCAGGTAACAATGATATACGGAAAAATCAGAGAACATTAAAGCCAGTATGTTCAAAGTAATTAGTCTTTAGTAAAATTCAATTTAAAATTATAATGAAATTCTATTTCTAACTAACTCAATGGCCAACTTTAAAAAATAACCAATAATACCACTTTTCATGAGATGTAAAACAGGAGACCTCTCATTCATTGCTTATGAAAATCAAAATAAACTATAACCACTTAGGCAAGCTATTTGTACTTCTGGAAGTTAATTGTATACCTCCTCCATGATCCACTGATTTTATTTTATTTTATTTTATTTTATTTTATTTTATTTTATTATTTTATTTTTTGCGGAACCGGGGATTGAACTCAGGCCCTTACGCTTGCCAGGGAAGCGCTTATTCCACTGAGCCATCTCCCCGGCCCGATCCACTGATTTTATTCCAAAGGAAATCAAAGTACTATCACAAAATGATTGCTACAATAATGTTTATAGAGGAGTTATTTGTCATACTTCCAGAATGGAAACAACCCAAATGTTCACCAGTAAGAGAATAAACAATGAGATTTGTGTTTATTTTATTTAATTTTTTGTATTTTTTAGGGAAGGGTCTACAAGGTGTTCAGGTTCTCACTACTATATCAGACTCATAGTGATTCTCCTGTTCGCAGCCTCCCAGGAGCTGGGATTACAGAAGGGTGCCACCATGCCCAGTCTCAATTGCTGTCTCAGCATGCCCCAGGGGCGGGGCCAGTAGGCAGGCCTGAGGATCAAATCCTTGGCCTCTGTACCTGCTTGCAGGTACTTTAATACACTGAGCTATTTGGCCAGCCCAAGATTTGTGTTTAAATAACATGATTCTTTTCAGTTATAACAGCATCTGCTATTATATGAATCAATGTTATGAATTTCAAAAACATTGTGTTGCAGAGTAGAAGCCAACTGTATGGCTCATGCATCCACCTAGCCCTTCCTTTAATAGTCTTCACCAACTTAGGCCTCATCTCTCTTTAAGTTGTTCACAGGAGGGCCAAATCACCGGGGAGGCACAATGCGTCACTTTATGCTGTGGACCCCATCTTAATGTAGCTCTGTTAATCGAGCTTCCTTTTTGTTCCTTCTGCCATTCTCTTAGGTCAGAATGCCATTATCCCTCTTTCCCATCTTACAAGATTGCAGGTGAAAAACTGAGAAGCCAGACACTAAAGAGAAAAAACCCGAAGCCCAGAAGGCTTCTGCCAGTGGTACTGGTAAAAAGGGTAAGGTGAAGAAGGCAAAAAAGTCCAAGAAGGGCCAGCCCCACTGCAGCCGAAATCCTGGTTAGAGGAATTGGTAGATACTCCCAATCTGCTATGTATTCCAGAAAGGCTTTGTACAAGAGAAAGTACACAACTGCGAAATCAAAAGTTGAGAAGAAAAAGGAGAAAGTTCTTGCTATGATCACAACACCAGTCAGTGGGGACAAGAATGGAGGTAACCGGGTGGTTAAGCTTTGAAAAATGCCTAGATACTACCCTACTGAAGATGTGCCCCGAAAGCTCTTGAGCCATGGCAAGAAACCCTTCAGTCAGCACGTGAGGAAACTTTGAGCTAGCATCACTCCCAGCACCATCTTGATCATCCTCACCAGGCATCACAGAGGCAAGAGAGTGGTCTTCCTGAAGCAGTTGGCCAGTGGCTTGCTACTTGTGACTGGCCTTTTAGCCTTAATCGTGTTCCTCTACGAAGAACACATCAGAAATTTGTCAATTGCCACCTCTACAAAAATTGGTATCAGCAAAGTGAAATTCCCCAAACACCTCACTGATGCTTACTTTGAGAAGGAGTTGCAGAAGCCCAGACACCAGGAGGGCTAGATCTTCGACACCGAGAAAGAGAGATACCAGATTTCAGAGAAGCACAAGGTGGATCAGAACGTGGTAGACTCACAGATTTTAGCAAAAATCAAAGCTGTTCCTCAGCTCTGGGCTAACTGCGACCTGTTTTTGCTCTGACAAAAGGATTTATCCTCATAAATTAGTGTTCTAAATTTCTTACTAAGAACCTAACTAAATAACTGATACATTAAAAAAAAATACAATTAGCTTCACCCTAGGTCAGTATGATATTTTGGTCTTCAAGCCTGTTTCTTACCTCTCTTCCTCTAGTCTCACCTTTCACATGGTTGCCAGTTGTTTATGTTTCCCAAACATAAATGTCCTGACAATTTTACTCTTCACTCTGCTGCATCGTCTTGTTTCAGATCCTTTTCTTTATCTTTGCTGCCAAGAAAATAGGACATAAACTCAAAGTGGAGGCTAACAGATTGCTAGAACATAACTTTTGAATGTATAGTTTATATTTGCATAGCATATTCTTTTATTACAATAGCTAATTATTTTGTCATATACTAAATTATATGTGTCAGTTATAATTTCTTTTTTTCTTTGTTACCAGGAATCGAACTCAGGACCTTTACACTTGCTGGCAGACATTTATGGTGCTGAGCTATCTCCTCAGTTATAATTCTTAATTACAAATTACAAAACTATGAAATAAGTTGAAAATTGGATTATCCCACCCATTTGTGGAGTTTACAAGGGGTGATCAAAAACTACAATGTTAACAATAAGCTTTTCTTCTGGATGGTTAACAACCTAAGTTTGCAGACCAAAATTAGAGAAAAAGGAGGGATACAAGGAAAGCCAACATTTTGGCCCTAGCCTTCTAAGGTCAATTAAGACTCAGGACATATGAGAACTTGTACTGTAACGTCATGTACCTCGGTAGTGTCCCAAATTTTCTGATCAAGAAGATTATGGGGCCAAAGAGGAAAGTGATCGATGACATAGAGTGGGCCTAAGGAGAGTCACATGGGGAGAAGATACTCTCTCAGGCTTTCACAGAGAGCACATTGGCCAAGCATTGGCCGTGACTCATCCACATGGCTGCACTGATAAAGGTTCTACAATCTGAGGTACAGGATCTCAGGATAAATCCTGAGGGCATTTCACTGACCTTCTCAGACCAAAAAGCTACAACTCTTGTTGCATAGGTCCTGCTTTACCTTGATCTTAACCATCCAGCAGAAAAGTATGAAGACGAAATTATAAGAAATAAAGCCATGCTGTTAAGTTGAGCTGTGGGGGACTCAGGTCAATAATTTCTGACATTGCCAGTTAAACAGAAGACCCAGTGCTATTATGGGCTACTGGACTCTTTTAGAATATTTTGCTGAGTTTACACACCTATAATATTCAATAACGGACCTTAGAAAAAATGGGGTATACAGATGAATGTCCATTTTGTATCTGTGTATTCAAAGTGGTTGGGATAGATATATAGTTACATTCTGTTAATGAATAGAATGATTTGTTCTAATGGTGTTTGTAAATAGGATCACAAGTCCGCATCTTGTACAGCAATTAACCACTAAGAAGAATATATGCAGTGTATTATTTGTTGAAAAATAAAAAAAAATAAAAAATAAAAAAACAAAGGCATTTATGAAACAAGGCACTACTTTATATCACATCTTCCTTGAAATTTGTAGAATGGGAGCTAAAATTAATTTCCTCTAATAGCAGTGTTTCTCCTCATGTCTGTGAATGATATAAAATGATTGCAATTCTAAAAAAAAAAAACAAACAAACAAAAACTACAATGTTTAAATTAAAACATTTATTACAATTAAAGACAGATTACCGCTGATCCCCTTGAAAATACTCTACCTCACTTCAAACACACTTATCCCATTGTTCTTGCCACTTTCTTAAATAGTTCTGGAAGTTCTTTTTCTTGAATGTCATTATGAGAAATACAGCGTATTTCAAAATACAGCAAACGCTGCTGCTGAGTGTCATCCACTGGAAAAGGTCCCCATCCACTTTATTCACTGGAGATAGCACCATGCAACTTCTGGCTCTTTTGCAAAGTCAAAATGCCCATGAAAAGTAAATATTTGGAGTGGATGGGCCGGGGAGATGGACTTAAGGTATTAAGGTAACCACCACAGCCCAAATAAACACACTCTTGAAGCCATGTGTGGTGACCCACACCTGTCATCACAGCGCTTTAGGAGGCAGAGGCAGGTGGATCACAAATGCAAACTCAGCCTGGGCAATTTAGAGAGAACCTGTCTCAAAATAAAATAAAAAAGCTGATGGTACAGCTCAGTGAAACAGCCCTGGGTGCAACCCTAGTACCAAAGCAAGTGGGTGGGTGGTTGGGCTGATAGAAAAATACTTCTATATGGGGCCAGGGAGACAGCTCAGTAGAATAAGCACTTGCCTGGTAAGCACAGGGTCCCGAGTTCAATCCCCGGTACCAAAAAAAAAAAAAAAAAAAAATTACTTCTATCACCTCTCAGAAAGTAACAAGAACAGTGGCATAAGTATGTTAGAAGCCAGAGGAAATATTCCTAGGATTAAAAGCAAGGTATCTTTTACTGTAATAAATTTTTAAATACATGCTGTATTTTTTATTACACCTCATATGCTCATACTAAAAACATCAACTACAAGCTACAATATTGGTGCAAATAGAAAAGTAAAATAATACAAAACTATATTCTTTTTGAAAATGGTAAAAAGCTTTAAAGGGTTTCATTTCTAGAAAAGAAATAATTTTGTCTTTCACATTTAAGTCTTTAAGTTATCCAAAAGTGAGTTTTATATATACAGCAGAAGGGTAAATTTCTATTGTTGTATGGATTACTAGATACACAGGTAGATAGATAAATAAAAGCTTCCTTCCTTTCTCCCCTTTCCTGTAATAGCAGTCCCAGCTTCCTCAAAGGAAATGGCTAGGAACTGCTCTGTGAATAACTAGAGCCAGCATCACATCACAGGCATCCAAATCCTCTCCTGACGTAACTGTGCCGAGAACAGGTATGCCAAGCCGGAAGGGACCATAAGATATGACAGTGACCCAGTGACCTGAGGCAGTCTTCAATAATCTCTTGATCCACAAGCATGCAGGACCTTTGTGTAAACCTGTGGCAAGAGCCTAATAAAAACAGAAACAGAATGTCCAACAGCAACTCAGAGTGCAAACTGTTGATTTAAAGAAGGTACCTGTACTAGGCACTGGGACCAAATACTAAACACCCAAAACTTAAATGAGAAGAGCTTTATTTTGGCTCATGTCTCAAAAAATTCAGTTTATATCTGCCTGAGTAGAAGGCAGAAATGGCATGGTAGAAGCCCATGGCTGAGAAAACTGTCCCAGCTGGTGGCCTCTAGGAAGCCGAGAGAGAAGGGAGAGCCTTTCCGGCCATTGCCCTGACATCCACTTCTGTCTGGCCCCACAGCCTAAGAGCACATTTAGCCATCAAGATGTCAACAAATCAGCCACTGAAGAGTGTATCACCCCCATGAACCAATCACCCTCCAAACACATGAGATCTCGGGGGCCTAATCTTACATCCAAGCTATGACAGTGCAGAAATATTATTTCTTGTACACGTTTAGTTCATCAACTATGATTTATAACTACTGCATGCATTTTAACTTCATAGCACTAAATAGAACTGGCAATTTTTCCAGATATAATAACCATAAATATAATTCTTAATTAATATAAAATAGCAGCGTTCAAAATACTGGAAGTGGAAATAAAGTGTTTATAGATGATTTAAGAAGCCTTGGACAATGAGGAAAAGGCATTTTAAAACATCATTAAAGTTTAAGTAGGAACTATTTCTATTCATCTCCTATCAATCACTTATTTACTCATTTATTCAGGAAAAATGCAATGAACTGATCCTAACATGATAAAGCCTTGTTGTGAAATACTTAGTTAAATATATTAAATCTCTTTTATTCACCATGGGAAGCCACTTGGCTTTGATGCAAACTGCTGACATGATAAATGCTTTGTGAAGGAATTGCAAAAGTGGGTGTAATTGTCCATGAATTCTTATATAGGGTTTGTGTTGTGTTCTAGCACTTTATTTGCAACATTCAATATATGATATTAAATAAACCACACACACACACACACACACACACACACACACACACAGAGCACAAACCAAAAATAAAAGAACATTTGTAATCATTATACATTTAATAGTACCAAAAGTATCTGCATTATTCATTTTAAGTGGTTCTCATTTAGAAAATTCAATTTGGTTGATAAAAGTATCCACGATGTTTGAGATCCTTACATGTAAAAAATGCAAAGGTAATTAAAATATGGTGTGTTCCTTTCAGATTATAATCTAGAGAAAAAGGATTGTCCTGTAGAGCGATCACATCACATTTGAATATGGATTCCATAATACAACGGCAAGTGATTTTAAGAGAAAAACTACACAAAAAAGTTTGTGTTATCACACTATGTATGTGCATGATAAGAATTAAAACAGCAGTCAAATGTAAATTTATATGAAACATTTTACATCTTTCTTCAAATTTGCCTATTTTAGCCCTTTAAATATCCTTAGCTAATAAACACAGTACTTAAAATGTAAAAGTAGCAATAGTAAAATTTTTTCAGCCCAAGCCCATCAAAGAATATGAAGAACTTTAGTTGTTCTGTTTTCTTCTTCTTCTTTCTCTCTCTCTCTCTCTCTCTCTCTCTCTCTCTCTCTCTCTCTCTCTCTCTCTATTTCTTAGCCATACCTATGTCAAAGTCTTCAGGTCATCCAGTAAAAAGTAGAGGAATCATTACAGATAAGGCAGTAATCAAAGAAATAATAAAGGAAATGTTTTCTGAAAAAACAAATTTTTGAATTGAAATGACCAAGAAGCACAAGCAACTCTATGAAGAATAACGGAAATGACCTATGAATGTATGGAATAATTTCGGAAAAAATACTTTCTGGGCTGGAGAGACAGCTCAGCAGACTAAGTACCTGCTTAGGCAAGCACAGGGACTGGGTTTTGATCCCCAGCATCACAAGCCAGGCAGGCCCCACCCCTGGGCATACTGAGTGGGCCACAGAGACCAGGCTTGATGGCGCACACCTGTAATCCCAGTGCTGAAGAGGCTGAAAACAGGAGGATCACTAGGAGTCCAAGCTACAAGTGAGATCCTGTACCCAAAAAAATAAATAAATAAACTGTCAAAATACAAAAACTAAAAAAAAAAGTTGTCAATAAAAAATACTTTCTGAATGAGAGAAAATGGTTGATTTATGGCTTGTTAAATAAAATAGAAATAATCAAGAAAATCTGATCACTGGATGCAAGTGTGAATATTCAGAAGATTGCCCATAGCAATTTAAGAAGCTTAAAGCATCTACATAGGCATATACAGGGGCCGGGGATTTGATCCCCAGGCCTGCCATACCAGCCCCACCCCTGGGGTACAATGAGACTGCAACTGAGATGGGGCGTGGTGGCTCATGCCTGTAATCCTAGCACTTAGGAAACTGTAAACAGCAGGATCATTATGAGTCTGATCTATGTAGTGAGACCCTATAGACCTTGTACTAAATACATAAAAAAAAAGAAATTTAAGAAGCTTCAAGGTATAAATTATCTGAATATATTTCCAAAAAAGCAATTCTGCTCATGAGTACCTTGATGAATCTTCTAAGGTATTATTTGATGTAAATCTTAGTCCTAAACCTAATGAAACATCTCTGTACTCATGCCATATTGCAGATGAATACATTTTGAGGACACTAAGCACTGACTGACTGTGCTTAGGATACCAGTGGTACAGAACAAATGTGGCAGCATTTACTATATTCCAGTATCCACGAGGTATGGAAGATATGTCTGTGTATTACTAACCAAACTAAGTAACATAGGTGACCACAGATTGGCCTGTAGAGCACCCATATCACATTAGAATATGAATTCCATAGTAAGGCAGCAAGTGATTTCAAGGGAAAAACTGCACAATAAAAAATTTAATCATTATCACACTATGCTAGTGTATGACGACAACTAAAACAGTGGTCAAGTGTTCCTTACTACTTTAGTGCCTACTTCATGCCAGACACATGGACTCACACAGGCGGTCTAGAAGATAGCTGTAAAATTTATTGCTCTCTGCAGCCTCTCCTGGACATCTTACAAAAAGTAATGTTTTCAGTATCTATTTGCCTACAACATTGCATACACATTCAGTGTGACATCAGGGATGGGGATGTGTGGCCATAAATCTTACATTCTATAAATGAAAGCATAATTTTTTTTCTTTCTTTGTGGGCTAGTTGCAGATAACAGAAGTCCAAGAATCCAAGAAGATCTGAATGCCTTAGTCTTGATGTCATAAGCTCATCTGCTAACACTTGGATCTGTGAGGATTAGTCAACATTAATAATTACTTGATGCAAAATATGCCCTCATGGATGTTTTAACATGAACCAATAAATAATGACTCTTTCTGCATATATATA
>NW_004524745.1:5463188-5467493 GCF_000260255.1 Octodon degus | reverse complement strand
ATATATATATGTATATATATGTATATATATATACATATATATGTGTGTGTGTGTGTGTATTTCTTTACTCAAACTAGAAACGTATCAGCTAATAATGTAGCTGGAAGAACTTACATATAAAGATATATATGTGCAAATTTCTTTTTCTTAGTATTTTCTATTTGATGAGATACTATATTCCTATCTTTTTTTGCTCCTTTAAATATAATTTTTCACTATCTCAACATATTCTTAATGGACACTTCAAAGGTTTATGTGCTCAATCTGACATCTGCTCCATTTCACATGATGAATATTCTTCTCCTGATAATGAGTCATACTTTCCTGGTTCTCTGAATATCTTGCATTTGGGGGGTTGGAAACTGGTTTTTTGAGGCAATATGTTGTAGCAATCCTAGATAAATATTATTTTCCTCCACCTCTGATGCTTAGTTTTGTTTTCACTTGTTTTCTGACTCAACTAGGGTATTTTAATAAACTCTAGTCCCTACAGCATGAAGCCTTTGATAGTACTCTTCAGAGTGCAGCCTTGGCCACACATAGTTATCCAAATAGGACAGTCGACTTGGCAAGGCTCTTTGTCTTCCCTTATTCTCTCTGTTAAAATATTGCCTAATTTTGTATTACACCCAGTCCATTAGTCTGCGCTAATTATGAACTTATCACTCTATTGCTTTTAAAAATGCCCTGCAGCAAAAATTACTCAGCAATCCAATACAGTTAAATTCAGGCAGAGATAGTCGTGAAGTCAATTTTTAAGGTTTGTTCTGACTCCAGGAGAGCTTAGACTCCATGATTTATGGTTTTGTTTGTTGTTCTTAATTAAAAGGAGCTTTAATTTTTAGGAGAAATATTAGGCTTGATCATTCCAAGCAAATTAAAGTTAGTTCTTTTTAGGCAGAGTTTCACAACAGTCTTCATGCTTTCTCCCCAAAGCACACTCCTCAAGCCATTGCTTTAGCAGATTATCAGGGTAGTAGCTTCTGATTTTTTGGCCTGTCTCTTGTGATATGAAACCTCTGCACAATCATAAGCTGGAGAAAACAAAATTGAGATAACAGTAATTTTCACTGGTTGAACAAAGTGTCCAGCCTCCTTCCTATAGATATGAGCTAGAAAAGTAAAATGATCCCCTCATTTTTTAACCACACTGCCAAGAACTTGGGCTGTTCTCTATGAAGTTGGAAGGGACTATAAAGTCTGGCTGCCCTATTTTGCAAAGTACCCGTGATTGAGAGCTCTGTGGAAATGGGTGCCCCATTTTCTTCTTCACACTGGTACATCGTAGTGGTTACTTTGGGTTGAGGTGAGAGAGCTGCACATTGGGTCAGGACTCTTGCAGAACTCTCTGCGAAAGCTCAATAAGTTATTTTGGTGCCAGTCTTAAGATTATTAGTTTTCACTTTGCTACATTTATTTTCATCCAAATTAATGGTTGGCCCAACTTCACATGTAGAACACCTTGCTTGCCATGAGATGTACTTTTTCCAACATGCTTCAGATAAAAAACACACACTTCCTGGACAAGAGTGTTTTTTGTGCTGTTTTATACTTCCTACTATTAGCCTACCACTCTACATTAACACTTGCTCAATTTCTGAAGCATTATGATTTATAAATCTTTAAGATAAATTTAAAAACAAGAGGAAGGTAAATTTTAAATTGTAAAAAAAGCAGAAAAGTAGAGACAGAGAAAACTTTATGTCATAAATCATATTTGTTCACTTCACAAGTATGCTACACTTTTCTTAAGATAATGCTGAAAGCCACAACTCATCAACTCTATAAGCTTAAAAACAAATGCACTGCAGGAGAATCAGTTGTTCCTCATAAAGTTACAAGACACTTCTCCAAAGTTACAATGAAAAGACAGACTGTGATGTAATAAATAACCTACTCAAGGTAAAAATGAAAGTTTCATGAGATAGTCCCTTATGGTTACTATAAATATATATTACAACAAAACAATAATGCATTTTGTGCAACATCAATAAAGTGCCATTTTGACATTCAATTCTTTAATAGTCTAGCTGCTGTAGAAACAAAATTTTTTTGTGGTGCAACAAGTAGTTCTGACACCAGAGATAGTTCCATCTGTAAGTGACATCTGGAAATGCACAGAGATGTCTAAGGTCAGAATAAAGGGCATTCAGTATCCTGCATTGATAAATGCAGAGTACTACATGTGAAAAAATGCTTCTCTCAAGATAGCAATAGCACGAGCTTTTCCACCTTGAGAAATATTGATCTAGAATTTTTAATTTCAGACCACATTCATTCCATGAAGATGATTCTCAGGCTATCGCTACTGTGAGCTGGTGAAGTGTATGTTGGCATTTGCCCATAGGCATTAGTATCTTGAAAGTAAGGAGGGTTGGGTCTGCTTCCCAAGCCTGTTTCACCAGAGAAGCTCCATGAATACCTGTTTTACATGCTAGAGCTCTGAACAGGAAGCATTTTAAAACTACATAAGAAAGACAATTTTATTCATCAGAATTCCAAAGTACTTTAGCAAAAGCAACCCAAGAAGAGGGGCTAACACAAAGCTGATACTTCCTGTCAAGGTACGGAGTCTGTGATAGGTTGTAGCAGTGTGGCAGGATGGAGTGAGATGAAATGGGCTGGACATGGAAGTAGGATGAGAGAAAAAGTTATGGCAGAAGGAAAAGCTCTTACAAGGTGAAATTTGCTTCTTTTGAAACCCTCAAATATTTGAAAAATAGTTGAACATATTTTAATTACTGGAGATTGTATTCATTATTTCACTCATATGATGAATCATTGAAAAACTTACTTCCTTGAAACAATAAGTAATCTGTGATTCTTGTGGGGTTTTAGATTGGGAATGTTTTGCAAGCTTGGCTGGAGAGGCTTTCCTATGAAGTTGCTGTCAAATAGTAGTTGCAGCTTCAATTAAATGATACGTGAGGGCTTCAGCCATCTAAGATATGAATGGGGCTTGGAAGGGCCACTTCCCAAATGGCTCCATCACACGGCTGGCTGGATGATGCTAGACTCTGGCCACAGATCTTGCTTCCTCCTCCTGTTTTCAGTACTGCCTGAGAGCTTGACTACAGGTGCTGACTTCTCAGGAGGACAGGCCAAGAAACTGAAATGAAAATTTTTATACTCATCTTTGCAAATCCGAAGTGACTATTTTATTGCAACCATGTTTTGTTGGTGAAACAGGCTGTGCATGATTCCATGGGACATGGTACCAGAAAAGGGCATGGATATCAAGAGGCAAAGATCACCAGCAGCCCTTCTGGACGTGGGTTACCACAGCAAAGTGATTTTTTAAAATGCATTCATTTACTTGTTTGTATGTTTGTGGACCACAACACATGCAGAAGCAGGATTAGACACTGAGTCCATTCTTTTTATATGTTTTATTTATTTATTTTAATTTTAATTTTTAATAGATTGCAAATTGAAAATAAATTATTTACAAACATAAATGAATATAACAATAAAAATTGCCCAAGATAAAAATGAAAGAATTTACAGATCAGTCATAATAGTTCTTTGTGTCAAAACCAAGAAACTTATATTCATATAATTAGAATTCTCAAAATAGAAAGGAGTAGGCAATACATATTAAAAGATTTAAAATTTCTGAATTTAGTTCAACTTATAATACAGCATTTCCAAGAAAACTGAACCTTTTGCACAATAAATTTAAATAAAATCATACCAAGATACACAAAAATAAAATTGTCCAGAACTTATTGTAAAGAAAAAAATCATTAAAGCATATACATAAAAAATATTAGCTATGGAAGAACAAAATTAAATAGCATCTTAGGGGCCGGGGAGATGGCTCAGTGGAATAAGCACTTGCCTGGCAAGTGCAAGGTCCTGAGTTCAATCCCCGGTTCCACCAAAAATAAAAAATAAAAAATAAATAGCATCTTATTCCACATTACAAACAAAAAAAAGAGGACTGAATGTGTAAGAAACTAGACTAATTAAAGGACTGAAAGAAAAGATCTGTCCTCTTTGTATTTTATACTTAGCAAACATACCTTTGAAAACTAAAAGTAAGATTTTCTAGTTGTACAAACTTGAAATGTTTTAATACCTCCAAAAGTAGCATATAGAAAATAAAAAAGAGCATAATTCAAAAGGCAAGAGAAGTTGCAGTATGCTCCTGGATAAACAATAAAGAGCTCTCAATATAATAGTTATGCAGGACTATATAAAAATATATTAGAATGACCTTTAAATATGAACCCTTATTTAATGATCATTGTAGATTTCTATGAAACAGTACCAATCTTATGTTAGGTTATACACGCATTTTTT
>NW_004524745.1:5460535-5461572 GCF_000260255.1 Octodon degus | reverse complement strand
ACCTTTGTTGTAGAGCTTAGATAGAGTTATTACCTTAGCACCAGGTCCGGATCTATGAAGTTCAGATTCTTGCAGGTGGGTGTTGCTTGGATCTGGCTGGGATCTGGCTGCTGTGCTCCACTTCTTTCTGCTGCAGCCATTGGAGTTGAACCCTTTGTGTCACTCTGGCAAGATGTTCTGCTCCTGAATCAGCTGGGTGGGTCTTGCCTCTAGCCTCGTTGCGGGAGTTCTGCTGAAGGGTTCAGCACTAGGCCTGCACTCTGGGTCGAATGAGGATCCAGTGGGCACCAGACGGTCTCATTTGCACACTGGGCCTGCACTCTGGGTCGATTCAGGATCCGGCGGCCCCTGGGCAGTCTCACTCACATACTGGTTTGGGCTCTGGGTCTATTCAGGATCCAGCGGCGCCATGTCATCTCACTCACACGCCGGGGCCCTTTATATCTTGTTGAATTCACTTTGTTCATCTTTTGTTTACCAGTTTAGGATCTATGTCACAAGAGACAATGATCCACAGTTTCCTTTTCCTGCAAAGTTTTTGTTTAATTTTGATAATAAAATAATGCCAGCCTCATAGAATTAATTTAATTTTTTTCTACTTTTTTCTTAAAAATCTGTAGGAAATTTGTATAATTTCTTCTTTAAATGTTTGGTAGAATTCTCCCACTGAACCTTTCTGGGCCTAGTGTTTTCTGCTCAGAAGATTTGTGATTATTGATTCAATTTTTTTAATAGATAGAGACATGTTCAGATTGTCAAATTCTTCTTGTTTGAAACACAGCTCAACTCTAAATTCTCACTACTTCTCACAACTTTGGATCACTACCTTGACCAAAAGTCATTCATGTTTGGGGACCAAATGAAGCTATCATCACCCAGGGATATTACAGGGATCAAATTAGATGCTAAATGAGAAAGAGTTTTATTTTAAATCTCAAATCCGTATAAAATGTTCATTATTAGCAAACTGCTATTTCTGTTCACATAAGAAAGAATTTTATTTTAAATCTCAAATCTGTATAAAATGTTCATTATTA
>NW_004524745.1:5448066-5453383 GCF_000260255.1 Octodon degus | reverse complement strand
CTCTCCGCACACTCACCCCACTGTGCTAGATTAGAACCTAGGTTTAGCCATGTAGGTGTTAGCCCAGAATTTTTAATTCTGAGCAAATGACACCACAGTGGGAGCAGCAATAAGTATATCTCAGGCAATGACAGCACCATCCATGTCACATTTTCCTGCCAACGACCATGTGGCACCTGCTCCTTCGTGACCCTCTAGAGTATCACTGGTTCTGACCCATTTTCCAGTCTTCTAGCAACTGTCTAAACTCTGGTTATCCTTTCAATAAATCTGTCACTTAAAATAGTTAATTTCTGTTATTTTTCTATGGGAGGAACTCTAACTAATGCATTTGTCTTGGTAGCCACCTTGTCCTGGAAGCCTTCTAACACCTTGACCTTCGGAATAATAATAAATGCTGCCTCTCATTGTTTGCTTAGCATGCTGAATCACCTTCCTTAGCATTTATCTGAAATTTTTTATGAGCACTCAAGAGACAAAGTTGCTACAAAACTAAATAATGTAAAATACCTGTTATATTTTTCCAGGCATGGTGGCACCTGCCTGCAAACTCAGCACGGGGGAGACTAAGGCAAAAGGAGTGCTGTGAGCTCAAGGCCAGCCTAGGCTACATAGTGAGTTCAAGTTCAGCCTGCACTACGAAGCAAGATCCAGTCTCAAAACAAAGAAAGAAACAAAACAAAATAAATATTAATATGCTATATGTTAGTCATAGTTCTCAAATTATAAACCTTGCTTCTCCGACTTTCTTAGATCACACATTTCACTGTACTTTGTTCTACTTGCAGTCAAGCTTAGCAATATCTTCACTGCCATCTTTCAAACTGGACTGTAATATCGCAGCAGATTAGAATTGATTTTCCAGGTGAAAAGTGATATCAAAAGTGAACTTTGGAAAAAAGATATAGCCAAAGAAGTACTAATTAGTTTGAGTGGGTGCACTTAATATTTATTTCTTAATGTATAGGTGACTTTTTTGTTGTTTTTGAAGTTTTGTGGTATTGGTTTAGATTGATCAAGGAGTATATAATCTAATAGGTAACTTATTTATATTCTGCAATACTCTTTATGCTACCAAACATTTTACATTTTGTCTAGTACTTTAAGTGTTCTTAAAAGAATAAATGGAACAGGATCTGAGAGTTGTATCAGTCAGGGAGAGAAAGGGAAAGCAATTGCAGTTCAGATGAAGTCAGATATAGCTCAGGGGTGGAGAGCTGGGTTAGTATTTTGTGCATCCCTGCGTTTTATCCTTCACACCAAAAACAAAACTATAATATGAAACTATCCCATATCCCTTATGAAAGTACATTAGAGGCAAAAGCAAAAAGAGCAAGATTTTAAAATATCTGTATTCATTTACCTAGGTTATTTATTATACCAGTGGATTTTCCTTACAACATTCATCATCTTATTTACAGACTTTTTTTGAAATTATTTGGTATGTTTATGATGGCAAATAATCCTAATGGACATTTTAAAAGTCCACCAATTAAAAATATGCATGAGTATCATGTTGGTCCACTATTTTCAGAATATTGTTAGTAGTGTGAAATATAAATATTTGCCTTTCTCACTCCTGGATTTTGAGTCAGGTTTTGAGGTGAAGCTGGGTGGGCTTACCTGAGATTGTCTCCTGGCTGCCAGTCGAGTACAAGTCTGCGCCAAGTGGCTCATTCTGGAGCCCAAAGTGACATCATATATTTTTATTTGCTCTTTGTCTTTCTAATGTATAACGTTACTTCTAACAATGAGGACTTTGTCTAGGTTACTTAGCATCTAGGATTGATGATCTTGATTGTCACCTCCATTGGCTTAAAGACACTTAGGAGATCAGTAAAGCACACTTGTGTCTGTGTCTGGGTGGATCATGTGGCTTGAGCCTTAGAACTGTATTGGTTCCCAGGCCCCTGGGAACTTTCTTTCCCTGTCCTTTGCTTCCTGAGCACCATAAAGTGTGCAGCTTTGCTGTACCAGACTATCCTGCCATGACATTTCTGCTTTAGAACCAGTGTCTCCGTTACTCTTCTCTCATTATTGGGACAAACACCCGACACTCAAAATGAAGGAAGGAAAGGTTTATTTAGCTCACATTTAGTTACTGGAGGTTTCAGTCCATACTCAGCTGGCTCCAAGGCAACATGGTACATGGCAGAGGGCAGCAGTTCATGGTTGCAGAAGGCAGCAAAACAGTAAGAGCAAAAGGGAGGAGTAGCAGCAACAATGGCAACAGGGAGCAAGTTGGTCTCACTCCTTATCGTGCCTTCAGGCTATCTGCCAAGCAGTCTGGGTGTAGTACTCACACCCATAATCCCAGAAGTACTCAAACTCATAATCCCATTTTGGGATCACAGATTAATCCTAACTCTAGAACCACACCCCATGAATGAATGCATGAGGCTTTGGCGGGACTAGACCCAAAGCGTAACAACCAGGCAAACATGGATTAAAATCTCTGGAACTATGAGCCAAAATCAACCTCTCCTTTAAATTGCCTACATCTGATATGTGGGCCATAGTCACAGGCACAGGAAAGCTAATATTACTCCATCTGATGGTTTAAAACAGTACCTGATATGTGCTCAAGAGCTCCTTTCAACTTAAGGAGTTTCTGGATATATCTATATTATTTAATAATAATTCATTACTTGATATTTAGATTCCTGACAATTTTTTTTTCAATTGCCAGGACAGTTACTCCATAAGCATGTGTATGTACTATGCATGCCATAAACATATTTAGGGGCCGGCCAGATAGCTCAGCAGACTAAAGCGCCTGCTTAGGTAGGGGTTCAGTCTGGGCCAGCCCCACCCCCAGAGCACGCTGAGAAGGTGATTGAGACTGGATGTGGTGGTGCATGCCTGTAATCCCAGCACTTGAGAGGCTAAAAACAGGAGGATCACTATGAGTCTAATCCGTGTAGTGAGACCCTGTAGACCCTGTACTAAATACATTTTAAAAAATATTTAAGAAATAAACTTTACATTTGTTTACTAGTATGTAGGATTCAAAAGCTAGGATTATTTTACAGTTTTTGCATGAATCATCAAACCATTATCAAAAAGTTGCATTATGTTTTTATATCATTCCTTAAATAAGAGCTTACTTCCTCCTACATGGCAGAGCAATGTGCTTCCTCCTCTTCACAGATTGCAGATTTCATAAATAAAAGATGGTTATTAAATTTTATCTCTTTATAATTACTAGAGAGCATATATTTCATATTATTATGTATTTCATGTATTTGTCTTTAAAATGTCTCACAATTCTTGTCGCACACATTTCCACTGATTTACCTTTATTCTTTGGTAAGAAGTGTCAATTTTTTTTTTCTAGGCTGTGATTTGCCTTTTAAATTTCATTACACTTTTAAATTTACCAAACAGAAATTTAAATTTTATAGTCAAATTATAATCTTCCCAAGTCCTTACATGCTTTAACTTTGCTGTCTTAGAATGTTTTTTCCAATCCCCTGCATGAAAACATGCACCTATTTTCTTTCAATGCTTAATTTTTTTATAAATAAAGAAAAAAACATATTACAGGAGTAATTCAAAAGTAAGAACTCTTACTGCTTTATTTTTTGCCTCAACTTACTTACCTGGGTGTTCTCATTTTAATTCCTCCTTTACTTAAGGAGATGTGAAATTGTGAGGCCTTTTTTATATTAAGTGTACACATATGTACACTTATTCTTCCTCTTTACATTAAAAAGACCTGAGATAATCCCATCTTTGTGCTAATTTTTCCCAGAGAATAGAGAATTAGTTTATGTTCCTAAATACAGTGACTCATATGATATTAGTAATCCAGTAATGTAGATTGAGTGCTGGAGTAGCATTGGATACACTCATTTAGAAACTCAACACCGTGGGGCAGGGGAGATGGCTCAGTAGAATAAGCGCTTCTCTGGCAAGCGCAAGGATCTGAGTTCAATACCCGATCTGGAAAAAGAAAAAAGAAAGAAAGAAACTCAACACACACACACACACACACACACACAAAGGTACCAAAGGGAAAAAAAAGGCACTCAACACCTATTGCCCAAGCCACAGCAAAACCCAGTTTAAGAATGTCAGTTCATTCAAAACGCAGCTGTCACTTCCAATCAAGTGTCACCTCTGGAAGATGAAGAATAGCACGTCAGAGTTCTTTTCTGAAAGCTCTTGGAATTCTGAGCGTCCAGCCGGGAAGAAGAGGTACAGGAAGAGCCCATGTAAGACCTGGTCCAATGTAGAGAGAGACACTGTCCCAGGAGCCCATGGAGCTCACGGAAACAGGTAGTGGGGGACTCAACAGACGTCCCTTGCCTTGCTCTTCAGGGTGTTTTGATTTTGAATGAAACGACTGAGATTTAAATTCCCTGAGAATGTCGATGTCTCAGGACAAAATGCGACAGAAAACTGTTTATAGTTTAGCCTGAATCCTTGGAAAAGTGATTATTCCAAAATCCCAGAGAGCAGTCTGAATGATGGTGTGTGGGTTTGCTTCTCCCTTGACTGTCACTTGAACGTTTCTAATGCCTCCTCTGGTAGGCCGTTGTACCGCTGCGTTTACTGGACAGCCCCAAATTCCTCAGTAGACTTTTATCCAAAAATCCTAAAAGCGGGAGACAAAGTTAAGTGGAACATTACTAACACGCCGCAGCTCTGACCTCTTCTAGCTCACTTGGGACCCAAGAAGCATCAGCCAGGTGAGGAAAGGCAAGCTGTTAGCTGGCCAGCCTGACCCGGTCTTTGCCTTCACTCTGAGAGAAACATCTTTGTTCCATTCTTGCCATCCAGCTTGTATCAGTTAATAAATTCCACATTCTCCTTCTCACCTTCTCCTTAACCACAGTTTTAAAGGTTGGCTTTAGGTCACTTCCTTGTCTCCTTAGCAACGAACGACTAAAGGCGGCCGGAAGCGACTCTGCGCCCGCGATCCCGGAACTTCCGGGTTTCCATCGTGACTTCCGGTTGTCAGAATTCCCCAGACGCGGCTGCCCCAGCTGGGGAGAAACCGAGTGGCCCGAGGTCGCCGCGGCCCCAGTGGCGGTAGCCTCCGGTGGGCTCCGCTCCTCCCGCCCCGGCTGCGATGCATCCGCGGCGCCCAGACGGCTTCGATGGCTTGGGCTACCGGGGTGGCGCCCGGGACGAGCAGGGCTTCGGCGTCGCCTTCCCGGCGAGGTCCTTCGGCTCCGGGTCGGACCTGGGCCACTGGGTGACGACTCCGCCGGACATCCCCGGCAGCCGCAACCTGCACTGGGGGGAGAAGAGCCCGCCGTACGGGGCGCCCCCCGCCCCCAGCCCGTACGAGGGCCCGGCCGAGGAGCCC
>NW_004524745.1:5443028-5447966 GCF_000260255.1 Octodon degus | reverse complement strand
TCATTATTAGCAAACTGCTATTTCTGTTCACATAAGAAAGAATTTTATTTTAAATCTCAAATCTGTATAAAATGTTCATTATTAGCAAACTGCTACTTGTGTTCACATAGGCTTTTCAGTCTGCATTACCATCTACACTGCTTGCAGCAGATATTTCTAACTTCATGTCCAATATTCACTTTTTTCTGCTTCATTAAAGCAATACTAATTTTGTTTGGAAAACCAGTGTTCTTGACCAAAAACAACATTACTTTTGAAACTTCCTTTGAAACCCACAGTTCTCACTAAAGTCTCATGGAGAATTCATTAAAGTTTGCCATCCTTGTAATAGCCCAAAATTCAACCATGACATCCGTCAGTTTGGAACATTGTAAGACCTGACAGTACCTCTTTGTGTATTGGGAATCTACATGACATGTAGATTTACCAAATTTCTTGAGCAGGAGAAGAGGAAATTTTTCTTGCTGCTACATGTGGGGTCATTTACTTCCCTCCGAAATCCCCTGTCCGTGGTCATCCCTAATTTAGAAGCTTGATTGCCTTGCTGGTGACAAACTTTCAAAACACCATCTCCTGGAATGGTGTGACACATTTAGAAAATGTTAATTAATTGAAAATGCCAAACTATCTTAGGGCACAGTGTCACCAGTGTCCTTCTCTGTCCCTTCCAATTTCTCTCACCTCCCTGAACTACAGATAAAGCATGCTATCAAGTAATCCTCTGGCTTTCTGGAGAGATCAGGAAGGTAAAACCACATGCAAAACGGTGAAACACAAAGACTGGCTGCACTGAGAGTAAACACAGAAAAGGCTGCTACTTTTGGGGGTTTTTTCTTAAGAAAATAAATCCCTGCTTCAATCACATTCAAATACAATCCCAGGATGTCCTTTATCTTTCTGAAAATCTACGTTAAACTTATCAAGAGTCTTTGTCCTCACTCTTGCAGCTGTCAGGACTTGACGTTACCCATCCACAGGCTATGGCCTACACTGCTGTCTTCAAGCAGGAGCTCTCAGTAACTCCCCAAACAATCAGTAAACAAATTCTACTTCTTCTATGTCAGAAATTTCTTATCACTTAATAGCCACTTCTGGAATTTAGGTTCTTACCACTTTTCTGGTAAACTTCTATTAAAATTGTTTAATTGGCCTTCTTCAGAAAGACATTCTAAAAGGAAAATCAGGGAGTTTTCAAATTTATCCATTCCCTAGTTATAAAACATCTGCTACACAGTAGATATAATACTAAAACGATAGTTCCATCAAAATCTTGACATTGTACAGTAAAAAACTAGTAATGCTAACAATAAAGATGGGGTAATTTACTATATTACTGTTGATGTAATTCAAAGTAATAAAAAGAAAATATTTTACTAATATAGTTGTCTTGAAAAGATTTATTTCCTTTGGCATTTTATTGCATCAATAAGAAATGTTTCAAGGAAACTAATTCCTTTTATTGAAACAGAGCAAAAATAAAAAGTATAGATTTCAGAACAGTAATTTCCAAAATATGTATGGTGGAATACAATCTCTTGATAAGAAGTTACTTTAAAAATACATGTTATAAAATGCTAAACTGGGGAAACTTTGAATTCAACAAAGTGACACGGGTCAGTTTGGAACATTGTAAGACTTGACAGTAGTATCTCTTTGTGTATTGGGAATCTACATGACATGTAGATTTCCCAAATTTCTTGAGCAGGAGAAGAGGAAATTTTTCTTACTGCCACATGTGGGGTCATTTACTTCCCTCCGAACTCCCCTGTCTGTGGCCATCCCTAATTTAGAAGCTTGATTGCCTTGCTGGTCACAAACTTTTAAAACACCATCTCTTGGAATAATGTGACACATTTAGAAAATGTTAATTAATTGAGAATGCCAAGCTATTTATTAAGGGCACAGTGTCACCAAACACTATACTGGGAGCTTTGGATGGACAATAATGTCCAAGAGAGGAACACTTTGCAAATTAGTCATGATAATAAATGATTCTGGATAGTAGTGCAATGTTTAATACAAATACATATATTGATAAAGGTCATCATGTTTCACACAGAATAGTTTTTAATGAAATAAAAATCTGATTTCACCTTGAACCCTAAGATTGTTGTAGAATTTCAAAACAAAGAATATTTACACTTTAAAGGGGTATATTCTAGCTCCTGAAAGGGCTGTAACAAGGCTGACTTGGGTCTTGACAGTTCATCTGGAATCTGGTAGAGAAGCATAACTTTAAGAAAAAAGTTTTTAACATTAACTCAGTGCATTGTTAAGATTCCAATTAAAACAAATTTTGGAATGTATATTTTAAAAGACAATTTCTGAAAACTAAATAATATTAAAATTATATTAAGCCGATGGAAAAGTAACATACATTAAGGAATATAATATTTAGACTATAACCCTAAGGAGCAAAAGGCAAACAACACCACTGAAAGAACCCATTCAGACATGCAGAATGCAGATAGAGTAAATAAGAGACTCCTACCTCCGTCTTATCTTCTTCTAGAAAGTTTTCCTAATTGATCATCTGGACTTTCTCTTGCATTGCTTCTTAATACTTTCAGTTCATTCACACACACACACACACACGCACAAGCACACACACACAGTACTCTATTTTTTAACTTTCTCTTCCGAAGTACAAGAAGAATGTCTCCAAGCCAAGTATAGTGGTGCAAGCTTGTAATCCCAGCACTCCAGAGGCCAAGGCAAGGAGGGTAGCCATGAGTTCAAGGCCAACCTGGGCTACATAGCGAACTCAAGGCTACCTTGAACGACACTGCGAGATTTGCCTTTAAAAAAATTTTTTTAAGATGTGTCCCCAAGAAAGTGCGTTGTTCCCAACTACAGAAAACCGAAAAAACTGACCAGCACGGCAAGCAAAGCTTCTGAATTAGGAATGGCCCAGGACAAGGGAGTTCAGAGGAAAGTAAATAGTCCTCATTCACAGCGATAAAAATCATTCCCCACTCCCTTGGGTCTCCCCAACAACAGTCTTCCCGTATCCAATGACCCCAGTAGCTGTGACACGCAGGACGCTAGCTGTATGTAGAACCCGCCCATGACAGGAGCACTGTAAATTTTCTAACAGTCAGACCTCTGGAACCCTGAAAAAACAGGAGCATGGCTCACAAGTGAGTCTTTCTGTTCTCCTGTGGACGTCGCAACCACCTGTGCTCCCCAATAATCAGAAGTGGGTCGCGCTAGCTACTCACCCCGCGGGCCGCCGAGTCGGGGCTGGTTGCTAAGGACGCGTTGGAAGGCGCACTTTGCGCCTTCCGGGTCTCGTGACCAGGGTTTAGCCTATCCGGACGTGGAAGTGACATTGCACTGCCTTTTGCACCTGCAGTTGGTGTGCATTTGGAAAGAAAGTGAGTGACACATTTAATGGGCTTTGAATTGCAGTCTTTTCAGATAACGCTGCACGTTCAAGGCGAGTAGTGGCCGGGCAGCGCGCTGGCGTTTCGTTGGGATCCTAACCCCGCCTCCAAGGACTGTCCCCTCCACAACAAAATTAAATTTAAATAATAAAAATCAGCACGCTTCCCATACGAAGGTAACTATGTCTGTGAGTCAAACTGATACTACTTAATTTATTTAGAAACTCTGGAGCCCACAGGGTTCACTGCTCTTCCTGACTGCGGGGACAAATTGAAATGCAGAAGAACTCCTGAAAGGGGCTTCTTTTTTCCTCCGGAAACTGTGAAATCAAATCCTGTCCTTACTAAAGGCAAGGAATATTATTTATTTCAAAAATGTTCACAAGTGCTATGCTGTATAGAAGAATGGGGAGGCGTATTTCTGTTTAAAAGCTAATGCATTGAGCTTGTCCTATGAACTAGCCTTAAAAATAATTTCAAAAGAATGGAAGTTAGCTGAAATAAAAATGGATGGTCTCTAAAGAGAAAGGAAAAAGACAATTCCGAGTGTGTGTGTTTTAGCACAGTAGTTATGAAGAACAAATGGTTTTACAAATCATATAGACACATGGCATAAAAGCCAAAAATACTATGAAAAATAAGCAAGGGAAGGAAGTGTTGGCTTACTACCCATTAAAACTTACTGTAACATCATGTAAATCATAATATCAGTAGAATAAAACAGAAATGCAGAAAAAAGACATTGTAATTTATGTATTATAAAGGTCAATGGAAGAAAATGATAAGAGTTTGACCCCAATTTGGAAAGAAAATAATTTCAAAACACTATCTCAGCATTACTCATGAGGCTGAGGCGGTAGGATCATTGCAATTTCGATGCCAGCCTGGGCTACAAAATGAGTTAAAGGCCCGTGTGAACTGCATAGTGAAACCCTGCCTCAAAAAGACAAAAACAAACCAACAAACAAACAGGTTTCAAAAACTGACAACTTCCTGTTTACAAACCTTTGCTCCTTCTTTTAGACCAGATTCCTGGAACTCCATGCTTTTCCATACCATTTATTTTAGCTGCTGAACATACAAGTTCATGCATGCCCTTTCTCTGTCTAAATTGCACTTTCCCTTCAGTTCAACTGCTATCTGTCACAGATACAAACACTCACTGGCCCTTGCTCACTAACACCACACACCAGAGAAACGTTCCTATATCAAGACACATACACAGCATGTATGCTATCATGTTGACCTCAAAGTCACCCATCTTCCTCCCTTGCCATTGGAGGAATCTCCTATGTACTCTATGTGGGACACACTTCCCATCCTCCACCAAGGAGTCAGAAGATGAAGACGGACCTAGCTCAAAACCTGACAGCCACTGTGCTAGATTATTTTTTTTTACAGTTTCAACAAATAATACACTGCATATATTCTTCATATTGGTTAATTGCTGTACAAGAAGTGGACTTGTGATCCTATTTACAAACACCATTAGAACAAATCATTCTATTCATTAAGAGAATGCAACTATATATCTATCCTAACCACTTGGAAT
>NW_004524745.1:5424836-5433528 GCF_000260255.1 Octodon degus | reverse complement strand
TGCGGCCCGGACGCGCGGTGGCGGGCGGCTCCTCCCGGCCTCGGCGCGCCCCGCGCCCCGCCGTCCTTTCGTCCTCTGTGCCCGAAGCGGGCCTCCTCCCGCTTCACCAGGTTGTTGCCTGGGATCCCCTCCAAAACAGACATCTGCTTTAGCCGGGGGGTGCATAGTAGAAAATTTTAGCGGCGGTAGAGTGTTGCAGCCTGTGGTCTGCGTCGAGAAAGGAGGAAATTGGTTTATTTACTGCCATCCAGTTCACTTTGACGGCTGTATTTTCTCGACTTTATGATTTTTCATTGTAGCTTTGTGTTCTGAAAGAGAAGCTGTTCAGCACTAGATTATTTGGAATCTTACTGAATGACTTCCAAACCTCTGAGCCTTTGATTTTCTCTTCTTTAAGACCTGTACAAGAACGGTTAGCATTTTTTCAAGTGTTAAGTGAACTGGGTAACACTATGGGCTGCATAGTGCACTGGTAAATATTCAGATCCTTACTTTAACCTTTTAATCCTGGGAGTTATATGCTTTATCTGATCCCCAGTCTAGAAGTTTTCCTCTGTAATTTTCCCTTCTCCCATTATTATTATTTTTTTTAATGTATTTAGTACAGGGTCTCACTGCACAGATAAGACGCGTAGTGATCCTCCTGTTTTCAGCCTCCCAAGCGGTGGGATTACAGACACGCGCCACCTTGCCCAGGCTCAGTTGGCGTCTCAGGGCGCCCTGGGGAGGGGTGGGGGGCAGCGAGACATGCCAGGGATGGAACCCAGGGCGCTGCCCTGTGCCTAAGCAGGCGCTTTAGTCCTCTGAGCTGTCTGGCGGCCCTTTCCCATTATTCTTAGGCAAAAACTCCAATTAGAAGTTACGAATACTCATACAGTGTCAAAACATATTTATATTTTAGAATCATACCCACACACTTCCTAGATACCAGCTTTACCTTCATTTTCTCGATTTTTGACTTGGAAGGAGTGTAATATTTGATTTGTGTAAGTAGAAAAACTTACACATTTTATAAGCAAACGAGGATGTGAAGGAAGACCATTGATTCATCCAGTCATACTGTCAGCTCTTTGCTTAAGTGCTATTAGCCGCTTGACTCTTACCTAGTTTTCTTACTGTTGTCACACTGATCTCAGAATACTGGAAAGCTTTTATTAGTCACATTAAGTAACTCAAAATGAGTATAGAATTGTTGCATATTTACCTTATTGCGTTTTTATCTTTCCTAAGTTATGCTCTGATGGTTAAAAACAAGCTTTTTAATAAAACCAGGAGTTTATTTTGCCGCTGTTGACAGGTGGGTGGGTGCGACTTTACTAAAACTTACACAGTCCACAATAGTCAACCTCCTTAATACCCCCAGTAGAATTTTCTCTTAATATGTGGGGATGAGCTCAACACACAATAAAAATATTTTATTAATCCTGGATCACTTCCAGAAAAGATATCTGCATTAGTGGGGGGGTGGGGGGGTGCATAGTAGGAATTTTTAGTGGCCGTAGAGTGTTAGGGCCTGTGGTCTGTGTCAAGAAAGGAGGAAATTGGTTTTTTTTTTTACTGCCGTCCAGTTCACTTTGACGGTGTGTTTTCGCAAAAGTCGCTTGCTATCTCTCCAACTTGTACATCTCCCAAGGCGGGCAGTGAAGCTTTTGCGAAGGCTTGAGTACTACTTCAGTCAAGGTGAAGCGTGTAATTTCCCCAAGGAATATGCTCACAGGGCCGCCTTCTTACTGTAAGGGAATAGTTAAGGCCTTGCTTCCATTGAGAAAGAGGGAATCTCGTGAAAATTGTGTTACAGGTGATATAAAATGTGTAATCCTCTACCGGTTGTTAGTTCCCCATTATGATATTTGAGTTCTTTAGTTAAGGGGAAGGGAGTTTATCTTCACATATGTATAATAACATGACCAGCTGAATGTGGGACGGTTTTTACAAGTGAACTTTTAAGCTGAACTTTTTCGGGAGCACTACTGCAATGCCATTAGTAATAGCACATGTGTGTCTAGTCATCTGTCACAGAGACTGAACTAAACAGCAATTCTGAGCTATTTAAATACGTGGTCATGGGAAGAAGGGAGTTCTTCGGCCCACTTAGACAATGGTAAATACTTTTTCAAATTCATAATTTTGAGATGTTTTACTTGTAGCTATTAGTAGCTACAAGGTATTCTATCATTAGTAACAGAGAATACCTAGTTTTACAGCATGAGAAGTCAAGATTTTGGTGTAAACATCAGTCATGGGTAGTCATAGAAAAAAATTTTGATTATAGTCAGGTTTGAAAACTGGTAATTTCCTTGTAATCCCAGTGCTTTTGGAGGCTGAAGCAAGCTTCCAGGTTCAAGCAAGCTTGAGCCCATTTGGACATCTTAGCAACCTAGGAATACCTTATTTCAAAATAAAAAAAATTGAAAGGGACTTGGGTTGTAGCTTTTGAAAGAGTCTGGGTTCAGTCCCTAGTGCTAGTAGTCTCTGCATTCTTTCTGTATACTTGTTTCAGTTAGCCTGCACAGGACTTAAAAAACATTTTCAAATAATTACCATTGCCAATATTTTAAAAATTGAGGGGATTTTTTAAAATAAATATAAGAGTATCATTTTTGAAAAAAAAAAATTGCAGTTGTAAACTCTGGACCCCTAGCCCTGTATGGTGACAATCAACTGGAGTTAAAGAGCAGTTGTACCTATAAGAGACTGGGCACAAGGGTCTCCCCGCCCCATCCATCCCAAATATTTCACTAATTCAAATTAATGCCCTGGCACCTATCAGAATTTGACTTTGGGGGTTAAATGAACAGCATAGTAATATAAAAAGAATCTTTTTTGTTTTTATATGAAATCTAAATAATGGTTATAAATAATCTTATTCTTTTTATTTTAGAACAGTTGAATAGATTTGCTGGATTTGGTATTGGACTTGCAAGGTAATGTTTAAATTTTTATTCAGAATTTTTGTTTTATATAATGATCAGTATCTAAAGCTTTTCCTGGAGCAGCAGCTTAAATATTCAATAATATTTTAGAGAAAATTACCAAAATTTAAAATCTATAACTTGATTTTTCTACCAGTAATGGTAGAAACTGTTAATTCAGTTTCATAAATGTAATTGTATGTATTTGGTACAAGATCTCTCTGCGGAGCCCAGACTCCCAGTGATCTTCCTGTTTTTAGCCTCCTCTGCACTGCCTGTGCCACCACACCTGGCCACCACACCCAGACTCAGTGGCCTCAGTGCACCTGGGGGGTGCAGGGGGGCCCAGACCAGGCTGGCACGGTGGCCTGTAGTGGTGGTGGGGGAATCGAATCGTAAACATCATTGTATAAAGAATGTAATCATATCTCCCTGTCTACCAAAAAAGAGAAATTGTGCCTTGAGCCTTCTCTAAACATAGGAATGCTGCCAAAATATTTAGCAGCATGGCATGTAGATTTTGTCTATAATCAGCATTTGGTGTCTAGCATTATGTCTTTTTATCCCTCATGATTATTTTCTTTAAGAAAAGTCAGCCTTAAATTTTGTCTTTTTTTTTTTTTATTACTGATTACCATAAGGAAAATGTTTACATTTTTGGAGTGGCCTTTGTTTTTTGTTTTGTTTTGTTTTCGTTTTTGTTTTTTAATATATTCAGTACTGGGTCTGCAGGGTCTCACTACACAGATCAGACTCAGTGATTCTCCTGTTTTCAGCCTCCCAAGCGCTGGGATTACAGGTGCACCACCACGCCCAGTCTCAATTGCCATTTTAGCAGGCCCTGGGGGCAGGGCTTGCAAGGTAGACCAGGGATCAAATCCCTGGCCCCTGCATCTGCCTAAGCAGGAGCTTTAATCCACTGAGCTCTCTGGCTGACCCAAACCTGAGGATCATAATGTTAATATAAATAAAATCTGAGCTTTTCATTTTGGAAGTTAATCTTTTTAGCTTTACCTTTTATACTTAATGCTGTAATTTCAAATGATAGTTATCTTTATATGCATAGATATGTACCTCACTGTTAGAGCTTAAGCACACAGCTATAATTACTTTGTAGGTAATATTTTTAAAAGCAGTATTTGATATATAAACAATTTAATTAACATGGCCATTAAAAATCCTGAATTTTAAATGGTAAGCATATCAAAATCAAATTTTTTACAATGAGGTTTATAAAAAGCAGATAGCTTTGCTAATAGGATCATTGTTCAGAGGGACAAAGAAACTTTGTTAATAGGAACTTTGTTCTGTTTTTGGAAAGAAATGGAAATTAAATGATGTAGCATTCCCATGTCTAACATTCAGAGATCTTTTCTCATCTTTGTACTCCAGTTATTAATATTACATATTATTTCTCTTATTTACCAGTTTATCAATCTGGTTTTTATTCTTTTATATTGAATATTGGTTACTGGTACGACGATTAGAAAAATGTCTAAATATTTTTAAAATCCTTTTAAGAATTGAAAGCATGAAATAATACATGATTCTTCAGGCAAGGATGATATCAGAATTAAGGACTAATATGGAAATATATGTAAATAAAATTTGTGTATAGACACATATATACATAAATTATTTTATGTAGTCTCTTTACAGAAAATGTACTGGCCCATCCTTGCATTGTTTTACGCCGCCAATGTCAGGTAAATAAAATTTCTCTGATCATACTCCTGATTTCAAGTGCAGAATTCAGATAAATAATATGAAAACATGTAATCATTAGTCCATGTGAAATGTTCTATTATTTCTTTTTTTTTAATTTTTTTTTTTTTTTATTTATTTGAGAGAGAGAGAGAGAGAGAGAGAGAGAGAGAGAGTGTGTGGTGTGTGTGTGTGGCCAGCTCAGCCCACCAGGGGGCGGGGCCGGCTGGCATGTGGTGCTGGGGGATTGAACTGCGGTCCCTGATGCTTTGCTGAGCTTGTTCTAAGTAGGTGCTTTAGACCACTGAGCCATCTCTCCAGCCCTGTTCTATTATTTCTAATATGTCATTCTCAAACTTTTTGATGTGAAGATCCCACCTTGTCTTAGAGATTATTGACAATCCCAATGACCTTTGGTTTATGTGGGTGTCTTTCTCACTGCTGAGACAAAAGTACCTGATACCCAAAGCTAAAGGGGGAAAATTATTTAGCTCACAGTGTGTGGAAGTTTCAGCCACACACTGGCTCTAAGTCAGTGTAGCACATGGTACGGGGCAATAGTTCATGGAGACAAGGATAGCAAAAGCACAAAACAGTAAGACAACCCCCTTTCTGTCTCTTCTGTTGGGTCCAGTCTGCTGGGATTAGGACAGTGCTAATCTAGTCCATGGACTGATCCAGCAATCACCCACCCTTAATCCCAGCACCCTAAATCCCAGTGTTGCACTATGAATCAGAATCAATCACATACTCTAGATTCACCCACCTCTGGAAAAAAGCTGATTGCATGAGGCTTTGTGGGGACATTTAGACACAAACATAACAATGGTTTATATTTGTTGATATGTCCCACTTCAGCTTGAAAGTGGGAAAATATAAGTGCATTAATTTAATTCATTAAAATAAGCACTTTGGATGCTAACAATGACCTGTTTGTGAAATAATATTTATGGTTGGCAAATGTCTTAATATGTGGGAGAATAGAAGGTAGCCAGCATCTCTGCTTCTACATTCAATCTATTCCAAGATGTTGTGTTTAAAATAAAAAAGTCCCGTGCTGTTTATATAATGTAATTGAGATCAAGAGTATATATCCTTTTCAGATAACTGCTAGTACTTTTTGAAATTATACCAAAACTCATAGAAGGTTATTTGAAATGTGAAACCTGAAGCCACATGAATTTTTTATACTTTCTTACCTTTAAAAGGCCATTGATTTAAATGTTTTCAATGGTTATTTTTACCCATGAATTGGTTAAGAGTATTGATTCAATATAAATCTTCCAGATGTTAAAGGGTTTGATTTATGCAATATCAAAAAAGTTATTTTCATTGAAAGTACATCTGTTCTAACCAGAAAAGTCTTCAGTTATTTTATGTTTTTGATGGTAGAAACAGATTTCACAAAATTATGTCCATTATTTGAAAATCCAAGTTTATTGACAGAATATATAGAAGTTTACATGTTTTAAATCAACCAGTAACTTTGTTCATTTACCAGAACATGTCTGTCTGCAACATGAGTAACTAGTCCATCAGGGAGCTTTTAAAGCAAGTATGTGGCCACCAAACAGTAGCTATGTCACCTTGCAGTTCCATCCTAGAAGAGCTTTCCCTCAGGACAGCATCTTAGTTCCTAGTGAAGTACACAGGATATTAGAAAGAGGTTGTGTATTCAGGATCAAGGTTTCACAAAATTCACATTTTTTATGCTTTCTCAAGGATATTGATTACTTTTCCCTCCTGTGCATAGGTGGGTGAAGGACACAATAAATACAAACTATATACAATTTGATGCGACTGCTCTGACTTGTGAGCTGATCACTCTACTCACCATTGCTTTTGCACCATTAGTCAGAATATCAACACAGGGAGATACCTGGGCATCCTTAGAATAAACATAATTTTGAACTTGTTAATCCTACGATAGAGTAATGGTGCTAGAGAATTAGTGACCCACAATGTGGCAAATACTACTATCATGTACTTTACTCTTTTACAAATAATTTGTCCCATATGTGTTTGCTCTTAGAGTTCAGAACAGTATAAATCTTTACAAAGTTTTATGCATAGCATGAAAAGTATATAAAGAAAAATGATGACTTATATAACATGTGAATACATATATATATATATATATATCCAGAGCAGTATATTTCATGCATACACATTTTACATGCTTATGACATTCCATTATGATCAGTGTATATTGTTTTGACCCTTTTAATTGATTTCATAATTTACTCATTGATTGCAACATCTGCAGTACTTTGAAGAATGGTTGCATAAAGGCAGCATGAGTAGGGAGACATAATGGTAGTGTTTTAGGAAACATCAAACAGCAAGATCTTTTGTATTGTATTATCTTCATTACTATGTATATTATGCATTAGTCTTTATATTGCATTTATATATTAATGTATATTATATCTTGATAAACATAAAGTACTCTCAAGAGTAATTTTGCTTATATATAACTTACAGTGACCTTGAAATTTAACTGTTTTATGCTGCAATATTTGTCATGGCTTTATTATTTCTTGACCAAAAAAAGAAAAGAAAAAAAAGACATGGTGTCTTTTTTGTAGGTTAATTACCATGCTCGGAATTATCATCTCACTCCATTTACAGTCATCAATATTATGTACAGTTTCAACAAAACTCAGGTAAGAATTAGTCTATGAGTCTGTTAAAGCTATATATAATTGTCATTTGGGCTTGGTAATCGTTGAAATAATTCATTTAATTTGGTTAATACAATCTTAACTCTTACAGTAAACTTACTGTCTCATAGTAATAATACCTTTTAGAGTTTTTCAAAATTGTCACTTAATTAACTCAACAGAAATATGAAGAGCTATGCAAAGGTCCAAGAACTTAGCAGCAGGTACAATAATGTCTCTTTCATTAAGAGACTCATAATTTAGTCATGGAGATAAAACTGAAACAGAAGATTGTGGTTCAGGAAGATGCAATAGTAGAAATAAGATGCTGTAAGAATGTAGAAGAGATTTATATCTTATCAGAATTGGGGTGGGGCACAAGATGTGTCTGGGGAAAACTGGGAAAAAGGTTCATTGAGTTGTATCTTTATTGTTAAGTTTACATAAAGCTGAGGATGGAGAAAAGGTTTTATAAGTAGATGTGCAAAGGAAGAAGAGAAGTTATAATGTCTGATGGTGGATTTAATGTGGTATAATGGGAGCTCAGAGCAAAGGTTAAGGATGGAAAAATAACTAGAGAAGTATGCGGGGTACAGATAATAACTTTCTAAGAACTGCATATGTAATCTTAACTGCTAAAGGAGTATCATTGAGGTATTTTAGAAATGAGAAAAGTATTTCAAACAAATGGATTGTTTGGCAATATCCATCAAAACTTAAAATGTGCACATTCTTTAATGTACTTGCTAATTTCACTTCTACAATTTTTCCATACTAATGTATATATAAATGTTCCGTAATGTGTAAAAGAGGATGCCATTATGGCATTGCACATAATGAAGTTAGACATTATTAAATGTTCATTCGTTGAGTACCATTAAAATAATTATGGTATATTTATTTGGCAAAGCACCATGTACTTATAAGTAAGAAGGTAGCTCTGTATGTGCTGATAGGAAATGATCTCTCAGTTATTTTTTAACTGCTTCAGTTACTTTCATTAATTAGAACTGCAAAACAAAACATTTCTGGATCTGTGTGTACACACTGTGATGTAGCTCTGTATGCATCCTTTCAAATAAATAAGAAACTTCTACCAGGAAACTGCTATGTCACTTTGTTTCTGATACACTATTGCTTATTTTAATTTGACTATCTGTGTGTTGTTAATTAATAATATATAAGTACATAGTAAGAACAGACTGTCCCTGATGGTACAGTGAAAAGGGGCAAGACTACTGAAGAAAACATGGATTTGTAAGACAGAGCAAAATGTATAATTGGGTAGATGGGAATATAAAAATATTATCCAGATACATACTTTGAAGATAGGATGGTGAAGATGACATTTAGGAAAATAGGAAATACAGCAGAGAAGGAAAGATTTGGGGTGGCATGAGTGAATGAATCATG
>NW_004524745.1:5408751-5424736 GCF_000260255.1 Octodon degus | reverse complement strand
CATACCTCTGTATTATCCAAACCATAGGACTGTTAAGGATTTGACTATAGAGATGTTAGAGATATTTAATAAATTAATCATTAGGGGTGCTTATTCATTTTGGCCTAAATATTGGCTGCCTAGCAAATATTAAAATAATGATAGAAAATCAGTTATAGTTTTGTCTGTAAGATTTCTATTAGAAAAATCCATTTAAAAGTGTCAGCAAATATTCCATAGCAAGTTCTATTAAGTTTTTTTGCATTTAAAATTTAGGAGTTTGCAGAAATAACAGTAAATTTTGTTCATTTTAGGGACCCAGAGCCCTATGGAAAGGAATGGGAAGTACCTTCATTGTCCAAGGAGTCACACTTGGAGCAGAAGGCATAATTAGCGAATTCACACCTCTGCCAAGGTACCCTTTTGGCACTTTTCTCAGCATTAGTTTATAATATATAGGAAACTATCTTAAAGTACTTAACTCTGAATTTTGTTTGTAATACTGTAGGGGGTGGCAGCTCTCAATTCGGTTGATTCCATTTTAGCAAAAGAAGCTCTAGTTTACCCTTCACTCCACCTGTATTAGGATGTTGTCACTCCTTCCAACTTTTCCCACCTTTGTTAAGACAAATGCTTCATGTTATCACTCCTTCAGTCCTTCCCCACCCTCGTTAGGATGCTCTCACTCCTTCAATCCTTCCCCACCCTTGTTAAGATATTGGAAACTAACAGGAAAACAGAATTACAAAGAATCCCATTGCCGTGGAAACCAAGTAGGTATTTAAGCAGAGGTGAAACTAAGAATGAGGCTGGAGGTGCTTCTGATCTGTAAGGATTGGAAAAGCTTGTATGGATGTTTGTCAGACATTGAAGATCTGTAACCCGGAAGGGTCCAATGGCCAGCTTTATTAATAAACTCTGTTTTCCATAGAGGTCTGGGGAGATGGCTCAGTAGAATAAGCACTTGCCTGGCAAGTGCAAGGGCCTGGGTTTCGCCAAAAAAATAAAAACATAATAACAAAATAAACTCTGTTTTCCCCAATATTCAGTCTGATGTGAAAAATCTCACCATTTTAATAGCTAATCAGAATTAAATTATGTGATTAATTATATCCTGTTGAGTTAGTATGTGATGAAGCAAATGCTTCATGTCCTAGTATATCCTAGTATCTGTTTAGGCGTGCCTTTTCAGTTCCTTCTATTTGCCAGAAGTTGCCAATTAGGAACAAATATGAGTATCTAAAGAATTCCTGTTCTTCATGTAGCCAGTTTGATTATAGTACTCTGCATTATTCGTTATGTAATTGAATAGTCCCCTTCAGAGGCCAAGTGATATTGTACCTTGAATTATTGGTAAGAATTTCCCAAAAATAACTGAAATTTGAGCTAGGGCTTGAATTATATATAAGAGTTGACTTGGCAGAAAAGGAAGTCATTCCAAGGAGGGGTGAGAGCATGTCCAGTGTTAGGGAATTCGAACAACTTTGCTAATAGAGAGAAATGGCTTAGTCCTGGAATATTGCCTATGTACTGGGTGTAATATTAGGAAGAGAAGCTAAAATGTTGAAGTACATCCATGTCTTACTAATGTTTTAATCTCAGTGGAATTGGAATCTGAGACTTTTTTTTTTAAGTAGGAAGGTTTTGATCAAGGACATATTCAAGTGGTAGAATAAAAAAATAAAAAATGACTAGCTATGAAATCTACTAGGCCAGGATGAGGTAAGTTGGGGAATTCATGAAGTCAGTTGGTGTAGAGAAGATGAATTCAATAAACGAAACTTGAGAGATATGTAAGGATCATCATGTCTCAATGAGAATGTCTAGATGGTTGGAACTGTGGATCAGAGTCTTGTGGAAATTTGAGCTGGAAATATAGTTTCAAGTATTGTGGAAGAAACATAGAACTTAAAGCACTACAGTGGGTGAAATTCAGCTAAGGAGAAATTATACACTAAGTGATATAAAGTGGCCCAAAGACAGAATCCTGAGCAACTGCGTATTTGTGCTATCTCATGTATATGGGTGGGTGTGTTCTGGAGAGATAGTTGAAGGGGATGTAATTAGTGGTGTCTTTGAAACAAGTTAAAAGCAGTAGTAAGATACAGTATGGTACATGATAATACTAGAAGCAAGAGGTTATAGATACATTTAGAGGAAGAGGAACTGGGAAGGTATGCTGAGTGTCTTCTTCTGTGAAGCTCTTTCTAAGGTTACTGGATAACAGAAACATTAAGTGTTGAGGTTCTAGCAGAAAATCATGAGAATGAGAGCCATTTGGACAGTTACAAAATGAATAATAAGGCAATATGGAAACAGTATAGGAAAGGAACATTAACAGATGTCAGACACCATAAATTTGTTCGGTGTTGTTTGTCATGATTCTGTGATGTTTGGAATCAGTCCACAAATACCATTAAGGACTTTTGAATGGTTCGTTAATTCAAAATTAGAACCAAGGGTAAATGTTGTGGGTTGTCGAGGAGGTTAGATAGCTGAAGGTGTAGCTCTTGCTATGTTACATGTCCTCAAGATTGGGGAAAGACAGCAAGAGACTGATACCTAGCTTTTCTCCCAATGTGATTGCTTTTGAAGAACTTCTGTTTTCAAGTTCCTTCAATACAAAATACTGAAACAGACAGTAGAAGCAAAACAATGAAAGGTTAGAAATATATGGCCAGCTAATGGTTTCATGTCTTCAATTCACACTTTGATTTTGTTAAATAAATACATATATTTATGCAGCTGGGAAGGTAGCTCAGCGGTCTATGCATCTGCCTGGCCAGCACAATGACCCAAGTGCGTTCTCCAGTACCACATGTCATCCTGGCCCTTGAACCCTGAACATGGTGGTGCATGCCTGTAATCCCAGCACTGGGACTGAGACAGCAGGATCACTGTGAGTCTGAACTGTGTAGCAAGACCCTGTAACAAATAAATAATTTTTTAAAATACATATATTTATTTATAAGATAGTTGAGATACTTATACTAATGTCTATTGGTTCATTGAAAAGAAAGGTTTATGCTTATATTGGTTGATCAATTTTTTTTTCAAAATTTTATTGATAAACAGCGATGAGACAGTTTCAAATCAAATTGGTAGGACAGTTTCAATAATTAGCACACTGCATATATTCTTCTTAGTGGTTAATTGCTGTACAAGATGCAGACTTGAGATCCTATTTACAAACACCATTAGAACAAATCATTCTATTCAGAGTCCAGTAGCCTATAATAGTATTGAGTCTTCTGTTTAACTGGCAATGTCAGAAATTATTGACCTGAGTCCCCCACAGCTCAACATAACAACATGGCTTTACTTCCTATATTTCGTCTTCATACTTTTCTACTGGATGGTTAAGACCAAGGTAAAGCAGGACCTGTGCAACAAGAGTTGTAGCTTTTTGGTCTGAGGAGGTCAGTGAAATCCCTTCAGGATTTATCCTGAGATACTGTACCTCAGATTGTAGAACCTTTGTCAGTGTCAGCCATGTGGATGACTCACGGCCATTGCTTGGCCAGGGTGCTCTCTGTGAAAGCCTGAGAGAATGTTTTCTCTCCATGTCACTCTCCTTAGGCACACTCTACATCATCGATCACTTTCCTCTTTGGCCCCATAATCTTCTTGATCAGAAAATTTGGGACACTACCGAAGTACATGACATTACAGTACAAGTTCTCGTATGTCCTGAGTCTTAATTGACCTTTGGTTGATCAATTTTTCATTCCTATCTCTTGTAATATAAGCCACTACTTTGAGTAATAGACAGTGTAGTAACCATTGTTATTCTCCAACTATATTTTCTTTTAAAATTTTATATCATTGTTTTTACTGTTTTTCCTCTTTAAAATAAAAAAAAAACTTTTGACTTTCTGGGAGATTTTGTTTTCTTTTTGGTGCTGAAGGTCAGCTGCATGGCCTTGTGCACCCCTGTGGGCAGCCCTCCAAGGCTGTTCTGTTCTTGGCTGACCTTATTCCTACTGCTGCTTTCTATATCACAAGTAAGCTTGAAAGTAAGTACTTGAATTCAAATATTACTGAGGACATTTAGACAGTCAAAAACACAAAATTCTGTAAAATTTTAATAAAATTCAGGAAATTCAGCTTGGTAGAGTGGAAAAAATGCAGCTTAAAATCAGTACATTATTAGTTCAAGTCCTGGCTACCCCAGGGACGTAGGCAAGTCATGTTAATTCTCCAAAGCAGAGGCCGCTTCACATTAAAGAGAAGGAAAAAGAAATAGAAATGGAAGGCATAGAATTTTAAAATTGATTATGTTACCTTCTTGTTCCACAGATAAACAGGCCTTCAAGTTGTATGGGAATTTATTTTATTTTCATTTCAAATTTTAATAATGAACACACAAAAAGTTATCTTAGTTATATTATTGTACTTCAATACTCTTGATGATAAATCCCATTGGTTAATTCACTTACTTAGTGAAGTGCTTACTACCAGCATGTGCTAGGTTGTAGGCTATGTGTCAGGTTTGTAATGAGAAGAAACAAAATTAACTGTTACTCAGCTCAAAATCTAGTAGAAGAATATATCTTAGCAAAATAATCACACCACAGGATAAATAATTACAAATAGAAATTTGTTCTGTGGACCCAAGTATGGTGGTGCACACCTGTATTCCCAGCACTTGGGAGGTTGAGACAGGAGGATCTCTTGAGTTCAAGACCAGCCTGGGGGCTACAAAAGTAAGTACAAGCCAGCCTGAACTGCACAGTGAAACCCTCTCTCAAAAACTAAATACATTTATTCTCCAATGGGAAAGAATATGGTTCTATGAGAATCGTGGTGGTAGGATCCTGTGTCGGTTCTTAGCAACATTACACTCAACCCAAGACCTGAGAGTATGTAGGAGGTGCTTGCTGTTTGTGTGAATGTACTACAGAGGCAGAATTGAGAATTCAAGTAATGGAGAGGAGATAGGACCCATGTGATTGACAGGCAGAAAAAAGAAAGAGCAGAGTAGAAGGTATTGCTAAAGAAATAAGCAGGACCCACACTATGTGTGGTTTTTTAGGTTACTTTAAGGATGCTAAAGAGTTGTAACTAATGTCAGTGGCATACCTAAAACAACACAACCTTTTGTTTTGAAGGGGTTATTTTAGCAGTGGATGAGATTAAAGGAAGACCAAAATGAATAAAAGGAGATATCCTAGTAAGTTATAACAATAATGTGTGAAATATTAGTAGCAAGGGCCAGGGCAGTATCTTTTAATTGAGGTAAATGGACACTTTTAAAAAATACATGAAATTGATGGAACTTGGTGATCAAAGAGGAATAGTAGATGAAAGGTGGGGTGATACTAAAGATGGCTTTAAGGACTTCAGCTTTTGTAATCAACAGAATGTCAAGTAAAGACATTATCTGAAGTAGTACATAACCTTTTTTTTTTTTTTTTAATGTATTCTTTGGGCAGGTTGACCTTTCTTGGGGAAAAGTAGAGTCATGGCAGATCAAAACAATACAAAAAAACTTAACTCAAAGCAATTAGTAGAAATTACCAGTTGCTCCTAGACTGCGTGGGACTATTAGGTAAAGCAGATGTAACAGTGTGTATTAACCAGTATTTATTTTTAAACTGATTATGATCACCTCAGAGAAAAGCAAACAGTCTAGGGCTTTTAAGTCCACACACTTACACAGTAATTTCTCAGTAGCATTCCTTTTTAAGGAATCATTGTCTGCTAGCTCTTTCTTTGGTGCCAGAACCTCCCATGTACCCCCTAGCCTTCCCCCAGTTGGAATGAGGTAGACTGTGCATGAGTCTCCCCAAAGGACCCTTCCCTTTATTGACATTTGATGTTTCCATGTCATTAACAGGAGGTAGGCGTGTCACTGAGGCCACCCGTGTAGTCCAGTCTCACAAAACTCAGCTGAACTCCAACTTAGCTTGGAGTCATCGCGTGTTTGTGGTTGTACAATATAAACATCTTGCTTCTTTTCTCCAAATGATTCCCCTTAATTCACTTACTTCAGAATCCTCAGCTATTTCACACATAATGAAATAGTCTTTGAATTCCTCAAATTCAGCCAATTTCTTTCTGATTAATAGGTCTTCAGTAGAGAATACTAGAATAAATGTTTTAAACTTGATTTCATTCTAATTCAGTTCATTTTCAGATCTTTTTTCATATCTAGGTGGGATTATCAGTAAGCAAATGGTGTGAGGCTTGTATATAAAAAACTTTTAATTGAGGGTAAATTTGAGAGATTTTGAAGCTATGCCCCAGAAAATGCCCAGTGTACCACATGGAATAAGAAAAGAGTGCCTGAGCCTTTGGGAACTCCTGCAGCAGGTGGCTGGTTAGGAAAGATGGGCCTGCAAAGAATTCAGAAAGTGACACCAGAAAAGAGACTAGGAACCAGAGCCAGAGCAGTAAGGGCTGGTGGAGTACAGGGGTGAAGGCTGCTTCTGGAAGGGCAGAGGAACAAATGTCTCATGGGTCCATGCTGAATATGCCTGCCGCACTCAATGACATGGAGATTTTGGGGAACTGTGGCAGGAGCTGTTTTATACAATAATGGGGAAGAACCATTTTAGCATGGATTTTCACATGGAAACACTAAGTTTAGAAAGTTAACTGTGAAGAAACAAGCCTAACTGACATTTATAACGGTAGGTAGGCTTTGCTTGAAATTAGCAAACCAAAGCATATTTACATGTATTTTGACATTTGATAAAGAAACAAGACCTTTATCACATTTTTACTTCCCTGAATCATCTAAATATTTGAAAGTAAATTTCTAAACTTCAGGCATTAAGGTACTCATTTTATAAAAGTCCCCTTTTTATAAAGTAGAGAATAGATATAAGGCAGGATTTTTTTTTTAATGCTTGATTCTGAATTTTCTTTTTCTCTTTAACCTTGATCATTTTAAGAGTTAGCAGTAATAATTATCATTATATTTAAAAGGAAGGTGGCCCTGTCCTTACAGAGAGAAGTTATGGACCTGTTTGGCCCACAGTGTTAATGACAGTTTCACGCTTAAAAAGGAATGACTTGGGGAAACCCTCTCTAGGGCCATGATAAGAGTGACACCAATACCAGGACGATGTACAGAACAGGCAGCATATTTTGTTTTATAATCATAAAGTAATTTTCAGTCGATAGATGGAAACGTAATCTTACAGCTGGAAATCTCATCTTTGTTTTGTACTCTGCTTTCTCTGTTGTTTGACACACACACGTGCGCGCACGCACACACACACATATTTTTCTTCCATAACTCCTCTTTTTCATTTATTTTCTGTCTTTATGCTTCTCATTTATTGAATGAGAAGGATACAGCCGTCCTCTTGTGTATTCCGGCTTACCTCTCCCCCCGTATCTGCTGCCTTTCTTCCTTTCCTCTTTCCCTCCCTTCCTCTGTCCTTCTCTCCTTCCCCCTGACTTCCTCTTTACTTTTGTTTTCCACCTACCCCCAGAGAATTGAAATAGCAGCCAAAGCAAAGACAGTCTTGGATCTCAGTGCTAAACAATAATAATAATAATGATAATAATAATGGTCAGAAAGTGAACACAAAAGTGAGAATACTCTGGAAATAAGGTACTATGCAAAAAATACAACATGTCTGCATTGCAGTTACTTAATTTTGTTTTACTGTTAAATTCTTATGCCTGGAACTTCGTAAAGCCTTTTCCTTTTTCTGTTCTATATTTCCTTCTGTAGTTTTTAAATGTCATGTTTACATTTCTTCTTTTAATGTCTTGTTTGGTTTTAGTCTGTTGAACGTTCTCCTCCTCAGCCCCTCTGTCAGCACATGGAAAGAGCCTTCTATGCTTTTCTGTTTCTGAACCATCACTGCTGTTTCAAGTGTATTACATAAAAGAAAATCTTCACTATTTGAATATATTGCTGCTACAAGGAAAACAAATCAGAATTGATTACTACCATTTTGAAAATTATATTGATTTAAGATATTTTAAATAACAGGATTTTGTTCAATTTTAGTTTACTTTTACATTTTAGGGAGATTTCACACAAATGGAATCCTAAAAAAATAGGTGAACATCTTCTGCTGAAAGCGTAAGTATCAAAAATGGCATTTTATTGGAAATTTTCATTCATTTTATAGCTATACAACTTTAAAAAAATCTTATTAATAGATACAGTTAAGGAAATTAGAGTAACAAAATATTTGTGGGAATTAATCATTCAAAGGGCAGCTAACAATTAAGAATAAGATCCTGACAGATATTTGATCTTTAAAATAATTCTTACTAATATGAAAAGCTGGGATCAGCCAACTTTTTTCTTTTATTTATAGGAAGTTAGCAAAGGTCTTTAATTTGTTCAGCCTAAATTTCTAAGAAAATTATCAGCACTGGTTGAGCATCCCAAAGCCAAAATGCTTCAAAAGCTGAATTTTCCATGCCTCTCTGGGTGACAGTTCATAGTCAAAATGCAGGCAATCTAAACATATCATAAATTTGCCTTCAGTCTGTGTACAAGGTACAGATAAAGCATAGACAGGTTTTGTGTTCAGACGTGGGTTTTAGCCCAAGGATATACATGTAAATATTCCAAAAGCAGAAAAAAAGTCTCAAATCTGAAATACTTCTTTTCTCTTCTGAAATACCCCTGATCTTAAGCATTTCTAGAAAGGGATACTTAACCTATATTCTGTTACTAAACAGACATGTAAACTTGTTTGTATAGCAATGAGACATTGAAATATAGTCCTAAGGGCACTTGGTGGTGTTACAACAGTAACTATTTTGTAGATTAGAATTTTACTCTTTTTAATTTTTTTTGAAGATTGTGAATTGGAAATCCCCCAGCTTGCTGGCTCCTCTGTGGGCATTCTAGCACATTATTACTTAGTGATGTTCCATTCACCTTGAAAACTGCTCCTTACCAGGACCTGGCCCCTAAGGGTTAGGTAAGTCCCACTTCGATATGATTTTTGAATATCTATATTTTGCAGGCTTGCAAAGTTGTCATTTACTATCCCTAAATATTTTATGATAGGAAACAACTTTGCAAAGCTGTACAATATTGTTTTTTTAACAGTAAAAGGGGACTTTACCTACTGTTGAAGGCTGACCTAGCTCTACTGGATGGGAATCTGGGGATGGATAATGGGACAATAACAGAAAAAGGAAACATTTTCAATTGTCACTAAAAAGGCAAGCTGTGGAGTGGATCTTTCCTCCTAAATTTTAAGTGTCAGATTTATAGGATGTATTAGCTGTATACGGGTTGATGTCCCAACAGCAAACTGTAAATGAGCTTCTGTTGTCTTTAGATAAAATCTTGATTTTTGTGAAAGCTATCACTGTGTTATTAACCCTTGATTTCATTTCCATCTTTGTTGAATAAAGTGCCCTGTGTTAGAGGTTTCTCAACTTGAATATTAAGGCAAAGTAGTGATAGTTGAAAATCTTAGGTCATCATAGCTGGAATATAAATTGTGCTGATATATTAAAGTCCATATTTAAATATTTCATATGAGCAGTTTGTTTCAATATGCTGATAAATCTGTTTTAATTTCTACAGCCTAACTTACATTGTGGCGATGCCTTTTTATTCGGCAAGTCTAATTGAAACAGTACAGGTGAGCTGTCTCCACACTGTCATTTCTTTTAGCTAAATATTTTTCCTATACTCAATCTATTGTATATACATGACTATTTAGCAGAACAGTTAAAGTCAGTATCCTTTAAAAATATGTATTTCACAACTACCATACGTATATCACACATTGTTGGCACCTGTATTTCCATTCCAAACTTAGGACATCCGTTTTCCTCCCTGTAAGCAGCTATATTCTCTGTTCTGTTATCTCACAACCCATCTCGTGACTTGCTGTGAATACAAGGAATGTATAGTAATCTGAGAGCCTATGTACAACTCAGATGGTTATATCTTATAGTGCAGTTATCTTACTTATCTAAGCACGAGCTCGTCATCCTGACAGTTTGCATCTGATCCCTACAGGTAGCTTAGTGACAGAATTTTTTAAAACTATGATTTCAAAGAAACACTTGTGACCATTGCTGTGATTACTAGGAAGCTTAAGGAACATCCTAACTTTAAATTCTGTCTGTTACTGTTTTTAACCACATGGTGGCACTTTAAGTACATGGAATCAAATGGCCTACACTAGCCTTCCTGGGTTTAAAACTGCAAGATGAAGGCAGCTTGGATTTCACATAAAACACAGTCTCCCTGTATGTGCACCTGTTTTCTGTCTCCAACATCAAATGAGATCCTCGAGCATTTTTTTCTTTAGTATATGTGAGTGCCTTCTCTCTGTTCTTTTCCTCTTCATTTCTTTTCTGACTGCAATGTTAATTTTTTTTTAAATTGCATTTAACTGAAAATAGCATCTTGTGACCCAGACATATTTTGTTTTCTTTGCTCTTGCTTAATATATTCTTATTTTAAAAAATAATGAAAATTAGCAGAAAACTAAGCAGCATGACATATTAACGGAAAAAATTTTGGCTTGGCGTAGACTCAGATTCTTCTCTATTTAAATTATATCTATTACTTTAGATAAATTTTTAACCTTTTAAAATCTTAATTTCTCACTCATAAAATGATATTATTTTAATAACTGAGTTTTGAAAATTAAATGTTGGAAATCTGTAAATGTCTGGCTCAGTACAGGACAGATTTTTCATGTTTCTAACCTAATGTTCACTACTTTGCTTGCTTCACATCCTACTTATGAATGCTGTCCTTTAAACTCCTTTGGTCTGCTGTTCTAAAACTCTTTTCTCTTCCCCCTAGATTCTGCTGTCTTTGAGTCACCTTTCAGTACCTTTTTTTCTCCACCATCCCTTTCAGTGTATCTTAAAGCTTGGTCTTTGACCGTCTCTATTTTTTCTCTTCCTATAATGATTATCCAGAGAGTGCTCATCGCGCAAATCAGTCATTTCAACTCTAATCTTCATTCATTTCAAAAATCAGCTAGTCTCATCAACCTGAGAAGTAGTTTGCATTTAAATCTATTTTCCCTTTCTGTTAATAGCACTGTGTTAACTTCAGCCTAATTCAAAATTTTAGTTTTAGAGGAGCTTATTATTTTATGTTCTTTTCATCCTGCATAAGCAATCATCCATTGTGACTAATTAGTTCTAACAACAATATCCAGAGTCTGTGCCCATTCCATAAGCCATCATTCTTACTCCTGTCTTACTGAATATTAGGTTCTTGAGTGTCTTTCTTCTCACTTCAAGCTTGTGGGCTTTTTGTCCATCTGGGGGCACCAAGATCTCTCTGAACATTATTTTTCTTCATTACTCTGTCTCCTCTTTAGCTGCTAAACTCTTTTTCTTCATTAAACATTCACAAGTACCAGTTTGTGTCACACACTTGTAGACCCTGGGGACCCAGAAATAAATAAAACAGATGTAAGTGTTCTGTCTTCACAGCCCTCCTATGCTTGTGGGAAGGACAGCCATAAACAAGATTCCTATAAGGTGCTGATGATGTGTTAAAGCAAAAATAAAGCAGGGAAAACAAACTGGGTGTGTAATGGGTAGGGAAAATGGTTAATATTTTTTAAAGGCAATCCTAAGAAGAAAATGACATTTGAGTCAGGATAGATAACATCCTTCTGATGGGATGGTATTATACATATTTAGAGACTCATTAGGCAAGATGGGGAAGCATGGAGGTTGAGGTTGGATAATAAGAAGTGCCGAATTATAGAAGACATTGTAGCCTGCTGTAATGGTTTGGCCCTTTAGGGAGACGGTAGTTTGAGCAGAAAGCTAGTATGATCTGACTTGCGACTTTATTAGGATCTCTTTGGTTATTGTCTTACAAATAGATTGTAGTTGGGAGAGCAGGGTCAGAGACAGGGAGGTGAGTTAGTGTTAGCTGCTCTTCCTCATGAGGACAAGAATGCACTCACTAGGGGAGAGTTTCACTTGGCTCCTGGTTTCAGAAGATCAGGCTGTTGTTAGCTAGCTTCAAAGCAGAAATGGTATGGAGGAAAGGTGCCAAGGAGGAAAACTGCCTAACCCACAGCAGCCAGGAGCATAGAGAGTAGTACATCCTGCAGGCAGTGCCCTCAGGACCAGGCCCCACCACCTGCGGCTGCTGGATCCTCTGATGGCCTCAGCACCAACATCCCTGTGACCCAAACACCTCTCCAAAGCCTCAGCAATAAGCTCATGAGACTGTGGAGGTCATTTTAGGTCTAAACCATAGCAATTAGTAAACTTGGTGAATTGAGTTTCATGGTTTAAAATATCTCTCTGTTGAGGACTTCCATGCTCATAGTATGGTCTGTTTGAGCCTTTTTCTTATAAGCCGCTGATACTTAACAATTGTGCTTCTTTTTTCTGTACGGGAATCAACATTTCTTCAGTCTTGGCCAACTTTCCCAAGTCACTTCATCAGCAGCTCTGTTCCTGCAGGACCCCGGGCCAACAAACTTGGGCATTTTTGACTCTTCTCTTTCGTATATGAAATACAGTGCCCCAGTGATTCCTGTTGCATGTGATGTTATAAACACAATTGAATTACAATAAACTTAATATGTTCCACAGTTCTGGTCACAAACCAAATTGTTTGACAACTGCATCAAATTTCCCCATGAGGTCATTGTTGTATCTAACCACTGAATTTGATTTGGTTCTTGACCAATTTGATTTATGGACAGAATTGTGGAAAGAATTCAGTTCATGACCCAAGGTGCAGTTGAACTTTTACAGTACAGATTTACTGATTGGTTGGTGTCAGTACTGGGACTGAATTAGCAAACCTTGCCCATCACTGCCCTGCTCCATCTCTGAGCTATACCCCCCCAGGAGTTTTTGCTTTTGTTTTTTAATTTTCAGATTCAGTCTCACTAAGATACCTAGGCTGGCCTCAAACTTGCAGTCTGCCTGACTCAACCTCCTGAGTAATGGGATCATAGCTGTGTACCAGTGGGCTCAGGTATACCAGGAGCTTTCTTGTCTCTATTTCCCAACTTATTGAAAGGCCAACTTTTCAGATGATGAAATAACATTTATTGAGTATGGCTGACTACCAGGCCCGTTTTGTGTTTAATACCACTCTGCAAAAAAATGTAGGTGAGACTGTGTATCATTTTTATACAGTGGTACACTTGCAGTGAGAAGATAAGTAACGGGGCAGTGGTTGTGTAGCAGTCAATAGTGGAGCACAGTTGAAACCCATGTTTAAAGACTTGGAAGCCCTGTATTGCTCTTGAGGCAAGCAGTTGTTGCTTCCAAGTGTGGGGTGCTTCTTGAGACCTGGAAAGCAGAGGTTGACACTTTCTGTCTCCTCCCTGACTTCCCTGCCCCAGTAAGAATTCCTCCCAGCTTCACTACTGTCAGATCTTATTTAAAAGAAAAAAAGAAAAAAGAATGCCTAGATAGTAGTTGGAGTCTGCAAATTATTGATGTTTTCTTCTTCATCCAGTAAGCATGTCCCTTTTCTGTGCCAAACTAAGAAGCTATTAATTTTTATTTTACCCTCTTTATTTCAGAGTGAGATCATTCGCGACAACGCTGGCATTCTGGAATGTGTTAGAGAAGGGATCGGAAGGGTGATTGGCCTGGGCGTGCCTCACAGCAAGCGACTCCTTCCCCTGCTCTCCTTGATGTTTCCCACGGTGCTGCACGGGGTTCTGCACTACGTCATCAGTTCCATCATCCAGAAGTTCGTCCTGCTAATTCTAAAGAGAAAGACCTACAATAGCCACCTAGCCGAGAGCAGCAGCCCTGTGCAGAGTATGCTGGATGCTTACTTTCCAGAACTGATTGCGAACTTTGCTGCCAGTCTTTGCTCTGATGTTCTCCTCTTCCCACTGGAGACAGTTTTGCACCGCCTCCACATTCAAGGGACACGCACAATCATCGACAACACAGACCTGGGCTACGAAGTGCTGCCAATTAACACGCAGTATGAGGGAATGAGAGACTGTATCAACAGCATAAAGCAGGAGGAAGGAGCCCTTGGGTTCTATAAAGGGTTTGGTGCTGTTATAATACAGTACACATTGCATGCAGCTGTCTTACAGATCACCAAAATTATTTACTCTACCCTTCTTCAAAACAGCATTTGAAATTTAGGTTCTATCACTAATTAGTCCAGAAAATGTAATCCGGGTACTTTGCTATGAAATTATAAAGGATAAAAATGAAATACTGGGAGGAAATGGACAAGAAAGCGAAACTGGTAGAAAAAGTTGTGCTGATTGTATTGACTTCTTTTTTAAGAAAAAGTTGGGGTTTTTTTTCAAATTTAAAAGCTCACTAGAACTAACACATGTAAGAATAAAATTTTAGCTAGCGTCACAGTCATGCTGAAGAAAACATGGTAGAAAGCTGTGTCATCGGTATGAAGTGAAAGTTCCGTGGAGTCGAGTGTGTGCCGTCTGATCTCGGTGTTGGTTACAGTTGCTTCCTCTTCAGCTCAGTACTGGCACATTACCCTTAAAGCCCTAGAGTACCACTGCGTCGGTGACTTTTACTTTGAAGCAAATAGATTATGTCACCACTGAAAAAGGCTAAAGGTTAGACTTGGCCCTGTGTGAGCAGGCACTGAGGGGTTTCTGCTGCATTGTCTCTAACTTAGTGGTTGTGTATGTGTACATGCTGTAGAAAGCCGTGTCTGTACACACATATAACTGGGAATTTGCTTTATCCTACCAATTCTCTTCTTATAGATCAGCCTGCTGCATATAATGAAATCATATACTTTCTGCTTAAACACCAGAATAAAACATCAAAAAGCCAACGTACCCAAAGATCCAGCCAGTTGGAGGGACTTGTCCACATCCAGGCCCAGGACTTCAGTGCCAGCCGCTTAAAATTTATTATACATCTGTACAGTTCAGCTTGCCCAGTTATGTGAGTTGTCAGTCTGGTTTTAGGGCCACACTTAGGAAAGAATATAAGACAATCATGCAGCCATTGCTGTTGCTACGTTTATAAATTGTGCATTTACGCCTCATTTGCCTTTCACTTTCGGAATGGTGTCCCTTAGCGTTCAGCTGGGGATCATGTCTTTTGCCTACATACAGTCATCTTTAAGTAACATCTTCATTTTTTTTTCTATTATTGCTTATCTAGAAATACTTGAAGAGAAAAGCGAATTATCATTTTTTTTTTTTTACTGAAATACATTTTCGTGAATACTGAAGCAAAAATAGTTTATGTATTTTATATACTTGGGGTAGAGTGTGGGGGAATATCTTAACAAACAAAAGCAATGGTTAATCAGCAGTGAAAAAAGAAAATTATCCCCATTTAAGATACGCTCTGTACAGTAAAGTGGTTTGCGTTTGACTTGCCCATCATTAAACATTTTAAAGTTTCATTCTTCTTGAGCACAGTGACAGTTACATCATGAACCACTTAGCACTCTGAACTGCAGTGACGTGGCATGGATGGTTTCCAGCACAGAATGCAGACAAACTGAAATGTGTATTACTTGTTGCATACCACTGAGATGGTTAGTTTGTGATTGATAGTGTTGGAACAAAGAAATGACAGGAAAAGCATTGTAGAAAATCAAAAATAGCAACTGTGTTTACTATGATGTGTGTGTTTACTGTATTTTCCATTTTTAAATTTAGATTCTAAGAGGGAAAATAAACACACGGAGATTGATCACGTTACATATTCAAGGGTAATGCTCAGTTTATGGTTTATTTTTTCCAGCCTGGGAGGTTTTAATTGTTTTTAATATTTTTGAACTGCCAGATAATTCTTAGATGGTGATAGTATATTCATCATCCTGCCCTCTCAGCCCCTTTTTAAATAATCCGAGTTTATTTCTAAAAGAAATCAACAAGACAATTCTCAATTTCAGAAAATGTCTAGAACAGAATCTGAATGAAATCAAGTATTTACAAGTAAAAAATATGTGATATCCTTCATTGATAAAAATTTAGATGTTTCAAAGTTTGCTGAAAGCATGAATATAAAGTTACAGAAATTTGTTTAATTATAGAATTGTAAGACAGACTGAACCACACACAAGTAAGGTTGGCCACTTTAGAGGGAATACAAA
>NW_004524745.1:5402927-5408648 GCF_000260255.1 Octodon degus | reverse complement strand
TTTTTTTTTTTTTTCGGAATCAGGGATTGAACTCAGACCCTTACACTTGCCAGGGAGGCGCTTACTCTGCTGAGCCATCTCCCCAGCCCTAGCATAGTAATATTAATATTTTTACTGCTTTTCCAAACAAAGTGAAATATAATCTCTGAAACTAAAGTACTTAAACTTTAGCACTTAAATATTTTTCAGTAAACTTAAAAAAGAATAAATAATATTTTTCAGTAAACTTAAAAAAGAATAAATATCAGATACTCTTCCTGTCTTTAAAATTGCTATTTGTTTTTAATTTCAGTGCCAAAATCTAATACTCATTTCTTAAGGTGTTGGATTAGTGTAGTCCTAAAGTTAGTATGATTAATACCGTTGATATGATTCTATTAAGTGGTTCCATAGATCCACACTACTCCTTTTATTATAAATTTTGGCTATGGTGCTTACGATATGCTTGTCTTAATTATAGCATTTCTTATTTGGAGTAAAATTTCATCAAAGTGATTAAATTAAAACTAATAAAGATTAACCTTAAATTTATGAATCAAGTTATTAAATTGTATGTATGTTTTTTCCTAGGGTACCCTTCTCTATTTTACGGTCCCTTAAAGAAACGTAGGTTGGGGGCGGTCTGAAGTGCCTGCCTAGGCAAGCTTAGGCAGCCGCAGGCACCGCACTTCAATCTCTGGCACCACAAGCTATGCCAGCCCCGCCCTCAGGGCCGGCTGAGGCGGCAAAAGCAAACAAACAGATACCTCGTTTAATATGGTTATTTAACCTTCCAGATACCCAATACATTTTAAGTGAGCTAGTTTAGAAAGGGTTATAGATCAGAGTATGTGATAACGTAGGTGTGGCCTAAGGTGGACACAAAACTGGAAGGATAAGAGATCCTGCTTACCTCCGGAGCTTGCCTCTTGACAACTTTGCAGCACTGACTTGGTTCTAACTGCACAGAGCATCCACTCTATTTGTTGGGCACAAATGTTCAGTATTTCTAGCCACATATTGCTATATCTACTTTTATCCTTCATGAACTGAGATTGTGAACCTATTCTCAGTTTGCTTATAGGTTTTGTAGAGCAGAAAAGATTATTCTGCCAGCTCTTGTAAAGATTCAGGTTTGGAATTGTTTTGAAAAGATATATAAGCAAAAAAATCAGTGACCTCATACTGCACTAGGATTTGTGTAATAGTGTTTCCTCCCGTCTCTCCTCCACCTTTCATCTCTGAATGTGCAATGTCTTACTTTTCAAGTCATTGAGTATCATTGCTCTGGCACCAAATTATATGGCTGAGTAATAAAAAGTTATGATTTGACTGTGACTCTTATTTGATGTTACCTGAGCTAGAGGAGATGTCTTATCTGATGTCTTATTTTTTAAGTTTTGCCTCATTGAAATTTTAAATGTTTGGGTCAGTAATTTGTGTAATGTAAAAAGTTCAATAAAATGTTGTATAACATGAATATTTTTTCTTACTAATGTTAGAGACCTGTTGATAAATGATAAGGTGTGTTTTTAAGATAGAAAAGAAAACAAAAATATAGGTGTAAAATTAAGCTTTTTTGCTGGGCGTAGTGATGCATACCTGTAATCCAAGCCCTTGGGAGGCTGAGGCAGGAGGGTCCTCATTTAGTCAAGGCCAGCCTGAACTGTAGAGTGAGATCCTGTCTCAAAAACACACAAAACAAAACAAAAAACCTTTTGCCCATTATTTTAAAAATCTAAAAAAGGACATTGTAAGGGCTGCAGCTCATGAGACAAGTTGATGTGGCTAACAAAAACCTTTCTAAAAATAAGGTTTTGTGTGCGTTGTGTTTTGTAAAATTCATAATCATCTCAAATTTATTAACAATTCCATGACTATTTGACTAAATGCAAAATAGCTAAGGTTTGCACTACAGCAAGCAGGTGAGGAAGTAACAGCAGCAACACAGTGAGTAGTTGTCTCCAAACTCCTGAACCTCTGTAGAAATATAACACAAAAACGAATCCAGCAACTGCCCAAACCAACATTGTCAGAACTCTGGGAAATACTCATAGCACCCAAATGACCACTGAAGAAAAAAACAAAGTCATTTCCAGACAAATGAAAGCTAAAGGAGTTTACTAGTAGGAATTCCTTCAAGGAATGTTAAGCACTTTATGCTGCTGAGAAAGGACAATTGACAGTGACACCTGTAAATATGATGTATGTAGAGAAATGAATATTACTGTACTTTTTATGTATTTAGTACAGGGTCTCACTGCACATATTGGACTCGGAGTGATCCTGTTTTTCAGCCTCCCAAGCACTGAGAGTACAGGCACAAGCCACCGCAGGGGTGGGGCCAGCAGGGCAAGGCAGTGGTGGAACCCCGGTCCCTGCATCTGCCTAAGCAGGCACTTTAATCCACTGAGCTGTCTGGCTGGCCCTTGTACTTTTGTTTTATGATTCCTCTTCCCTATCTAATTTAAAAGGTAAATTCATAAAAATAATTGTAAATATTTTAATGGACATATAATATATAAAAATGTAACCAATAATATAGTGGATATATAATAGTGGAGTGTGTATATTATGAACTTAAAATGGTATTATTCTGACATGTCTTCATGCTGAAGACTGGTAGTTAGAACCTGTGATGTCAACTCTAAAAATAAATTTTAAAACATAGAGGAGGACTGGGGAGATGGCCCAGCAGCATAAGTGCCTGCCTGGCAAGCGCAACGGGCTGAGTTCAATCCCCAGTACTAAAAAGAAAAAAGAAAAATGGAAACTACAATGTAGAGGAAAAAGACCAAAATGGTACACTTTTTTAAAAAAGCACCTGCTACCAGAAATAAAGAGGGGAAAAGAGAAAATGGTGCAGGGATTGAATAGAAAAGACAGAAATAAATTAAATGGCAAAGGTCTAGCTGTAAGTTAAATATGAGTTTTCAGTTAGCAGTAATCATGCCTCGGATAAACCTCATTGGCTATGATACTGCCGGTGGGCAAAGCTTGCAAGTTAAATATAAATTAATTAAAATCCCCAATTAAAAGGCAGAAATTGATAGAATGAATTACAACAATACATCTTTATGATACAAGAGAAGGATAGAAAAAAAAAGTCCTATGTAAGTAAAGCTGTTCGGAGGGTGGCTATATTGCCAGAGAAGACTCAAAAGAGGTTACAAAAACCAAAATATTATATTGTGATAAAAGATTCCATTTACCAAGAAAGCTTCATCATTCTAAGCCTTTATGCACCTAAGAGCGAAGCCCTAAAATCATCAACAATTGATAGAATTTAAGGAAGCAAAAGACCATTTGTTCTAACTGCTGAAGCTCTCAGTCCCCAATAATAGGACAGCCAGACAAGACATCAATAAGGAAATGGAGCGCTTGAAAACCTCTATAAATAAACTAGACCTCACAGAAATATGCAGAATGCTTCATCAAAAACAGCAAGATCATACTCTAAAGTACTCATGGAACACTGGGAAGTAGGCTGCAAAGAAAAGGTTAACATTGAAACAGAGTAATACAATGTCCTTTATAGCTACCATAGAATAAAAATGGTTGGGGCTGGGGAGATGGCTCAGTGGAATAAGCTCTTCCCTGGCAAGCGCAAGGGTCTGAGTTCAATCCCCGGTTCCGAAAAAAAAAAAAAAAAAAAAAATGGTAGAAAATTTAAAAGTTTGTGGAAATTATGTACAAACACTTGACCTCTAGGTAAAATAATTTACAAAGAATATTAGAAAAGACTTAAAGATGAATGAAAATGAAAACAGTATATCAAAACTCTTATGGTTTGTGTCTAGTTGTCCCTCTAAAGCCTTATGCAGTCATGGGGTGGGGACATCTAAAGTTGAGATTAACTCAAGATCCACTGGGATTATGGGTCTTACTGCTGGGATTTTGGGTGTGAGTACTACACCCAGCCTGGGGCATATAGCCTGAATGCAATTTAAGGGGGACTTGCTGTCTATAGTGATTTTTGCCACTACTCCTCCCATTTGCTCTCTTGCCCTTTGCCACCATGTCGAAAGGATGGCCTCCGCCCTGTGTCACTCTGCCTTGGAGCCAGCTGAGTATGGACTGACACCTCCAGTAATTGTGAGCTAAATGAACCTTTCCTTCCTTCATTTTGGGTGTCATGTATTTGTCCCAACAACAAGAGAGGAGTAACTGAGACAAAAACAATGCTATAAATTATTGTAACTGTCCTACTAACCTGTTTTGAAACTGTCTTTTTGCTATTTCTTACTCAATAAAATTAATTTTAGAAACATTATTATAGAGTGAAACCAGGACTCTGAGGGAAATTTATAGTTTTAATGCCTATTTCACAAAAGGAAATGTCTCAGTAACGATGCACCTTAGAAACAAGAAAAAGAAGAGCAACATAAAAGCTAGCAGAAGGAAGAAAATAAAGATTGTAGCACTGACAAGTGAAATAGAAAAATACAAGACAACATAAGCCTGAGGTGACCTCTGAGGAAGGATGAATAATATTAATAACTCCTTAACTAAACTGATTCAAAGAGCAAAGACTCAGATAATAAATCCTAGCCCTGTAAGGATGAACATATAAAATTACTATAGCACACAATCTTAATGAAATGGAAGAAATGTGATTACCTCAACTAATGCAAGAGGAATGTGAAGTCCAGCTCTCTCTCTCTTCCTTCCTTCCTGCATTCCTTCCTTCCTTCCTTCCTTCCTTCCCTCCCTCCCTCCCTCCCTCCCTCCTTCCTTCCTTCCTTCCTTCCTTCCTTCCTTCCTTCCTTCCTTCCTTTCTTTCTTCTTTCTTTCTTTCCTCTTTCTTTCTTTTCTCTTTCTTTCTTAACTCTTTCTTTCTTTCCTCTCTTTCTTTCTTTCTTTCTTTCTTTCTTTCTTTCTTTCTTTCTTTCCACCCTGTAGTGATCCTCCTGTCTCAGCCACCACTCCCAGTTTTGGAGCCAGCTTGGCATGCAATGCCAGGGATGGAGCCTGGGTCCAGCTTGACAGGCAGGCATTTAGACCTTGAGCTATCTTCCAGCCCAACACTTTTTTTAAAGAGAAAACAATATACCATTGGAAGTTCTAGTAGTAAAATAAATAAATAAATAAATAAATAAATAAATAAATGGCATCCAAACTGGGAAGGACAGAGTAAAGGTATCTCCATTCATACTCAGGCATTCTCTTACATCTAAAAGACTAACACTCCATAGTTAATCAAATAACTAAAGCAAGACTTAAAACCTAATTTATTTTATTTTAAATCTTTTTATGTGTTTATTTATTTGGCACACGTTCTCACTATGCAGCTCAGACTCCTAGTGACTCTCTCATCTCAGCCTTTCCAGCACTGGGCTTACAGGTGTGTGCCACCATGGCAGGTTTTTGTGGCCATCTTGGCGCAGGGCTGGCATGGCATGTGGTACCAGGGATCAAACCTGCATCCTTGCGCTTGCCAGGCAGGTGTTTAGACCACCGAGCTAACTTCCTGGCCCTTAAAACCTAATTTAATACCCTATCATAATGGGACATTTTGAGGTTAGGATTAGTCTAATAAAAATATGCAGTTTAAGAGAAAACCAATGAATTTTTTTTTTTTTTTAGCATTTAGTACAATGTCCAGACCATGAAGAATTTAAATGGATGTTGTTTTATGTGAGTATTGCGCAGCTGTTCTATCACATACATAATTTAAAGGAGAAAAGGTTTATTTGGGCTCATGGTTTAAGAGGTTTCAGTCCATGACCAACTGATCCAAGG
>NW_004524745.1:5391347-5391927 GCF_000260255.1 Octodon degus | reverse complement strand
TGCAGTGTATTATTTGTTGAAACTGTACTTCCAATTTGATTTGAAACTGTCTCATTGCTATCTGTTTATCAATAAAATTTTGAAAAAAAAGAAAATCTAGAACATGTTTCTTTATATAATATGAGTTCACTAAATATGTAATACATGATGCATGGAATTATGAAGATTCATATTAAGCACAGCCACATCTGCTCGCTGTGAAATGCATACATTCCACTGTTGCATCTGTAAGTCATATTGATCATTTGACATTGTCTTGAGTTCATCTGTTTAGGTAGGCATGCGCTTCTCTTCCAAAGGCATCTGCTTGGGTATTTACAAATGTTTCATTATAAAATATATTTTTATTTAAGAATGAATATGCATAATATTTATGTTTACTTATGTGTTAATGCTATTTTATAATTCAGTATACTGATATGTGTTACAATGGATTTTCTAAAGGCTTCCATTTGGCTGATGATTTTAACTGGGGTTTATTTTGTGGTAGGATTTATCAGCATCCCTGAAAATTCATGCTAGAGTTTATTTTCTGGGGAGGTCTGATTTTCAAGGAAATACAGAAAACTATATAGATATA
>NW_004524745.1:5385765-5391247 GCF_000260255.1 Octodon degus | reverse complement strand
CAGAAGCAGAGAGCCAGGGAGGAGCCTGAAAAGAAGGTCAGAGAGAGCTGTTAATTTCATGGCCCATGACCCGGTTCCTCCCACTGGGCGCTCCTTCTACTTCCTGGAAACCCATTTATATGTGACCTTATTAATGGGTTAACCCATTGATTATACAGTGTCCTCACAACTCAGTCATCAATGCTGGAGTCTCTAAATGAAATCAAGAATTGAAATTAACCAGACCAACCTTCTGGTGTAGGTGGTAATAAATTTTCATTTTATTCACAAAGTTAGGCTATTATACTTTGCTTAACTGTTGTTCTACTGGCTTGGTCACCAAGTCAAAGTTTATCTTGATTTAAATAGTGATATCCAACAGATGGACTAAGACAAATTCTGTTCTCAGTGACTGCTAAATTGCTTTTCATCTTAATCTGCGGGGGGTCCTACAATGGAAGCCTTCTAAGAGTTGTTTAGTAAATTCTTCCATCATCTTCTCCTTTCCCTTCCCTCCTCCAAGTTAAAAAAAATAATCTCTCTCTTCCTTACCTCTCCTGCTCCCTGATAGGAAAACTGTCAGGAAAAGGTACCCTTGAACCCACACAAGACCACACTCATGTTAGCTGATATGAAATGAGTGGTTTATTGACAGCAACTAGCATGTGTTGGGCTACTCAGTGGATCTGAACAGCAGCAATGGCTGGGGAGGCAGGGATTTTATATAGTAGATGGGAATAGGGAAGGGGAGTTAAAAAGTATCCTTCGCTGGGCCAGGATGTCCTGGGTGGGCAGGAATGGGGAAGGGGAGTCATAAAGTGTCCCTGGCTGGGCCAGAGTGTTTTGGGCACAAAGTATAGAGTCCTTGAAGCAAGCTGAAACAAAGTATATGCATAAGCAGCTGGATACAGAGCGTCAAGGTTAAATCTTTGCAAACAGTTGTTATTGGGGCATCTGGGAACATCGGAAGGGGTTCAGGGAAGGGCATCCATGGCTGGGTGCCTTAAGACTCCAGGCTTTGAAGTATAGGAAAAGGTTGACAAAGTCTTTTCTGACTACTCCCTGTGGTCAAGGGGTGTTGTTGATTCAGAGGGTAGACTCGTGGTCTGTAGTGTCAGGCTCAGCCATTGGAATGGGGTGGTATCCTGCAAGGTGCATAAGGCTAAAATTTTGGGTGATTAATTTTTGGACAGTGGTTTTGATTAGGGAGATCACACAAAAGGATGCCAGTAAGAGGAGAATAAGGGCTGCCAGTGGATCTAGAAGGGGTAGGACCCAGGGGAGTAGGGTAAGCCATAGTGAACCAGCATTAGAGGCTAGTGTGGAGAGCTGGCTAACCTGATAATCGCAATCTAGCATCTGTCGGATTCTTTTCTAATAACACCCATTTGGTTGGCATATGTACAGCACTCTTCTCCTAGGAAGAGATAAGAGCAACCTTTTTCTACCATTAGACCTAGAGCTCGCCTATTTTAGAGAACCATGTGGACCAGTTCGTCCAAGTGGGAGGTGAGGTGGTGAAGGATGGATGGATGCTTCAATGTGGCTTACAAAGTGATATTGTAGTGGGACTCTGAGACCCATGGAGGTACTAGTGGCTGCTGTTCCTAGCATGGTGGCTAGGATGGAGCAGGTGAGGAGGACGGCCGCAGGAACGGAGTACTTTCCAGTTTGCAAGTCGGGCCACTGGCTGGGTAACTCGTGACACACCTGCACGAGCATCTACTAAAAGCTGAACAAGCTTTCTCTTTATATTGGGAGTTAACATGGGTTTCCTCAGGCTTAGAGGGGAAGATCCATGACCACCTCAGTCTGAAACTTCCTCTGACTCCATCATGATCTCTCTCTCTCTCTCTCTCTCTCTCTCTCTCTCTCTCTCTGTCTCTCTCACCTTTGGACATTTTTTTGCTTGAAATGTCCCTTCTATCTGGATCCAGGGAAGCATACTGGCCTTTGTTCCTATAGGCTGCTAGTGTCACTATTCTCATTTTCTGTCTATAATTCCATTCTGTATCCTTCCTACTATGAAACACCTCAACTCAGACAAATTCATTCCTGCAAACCCTTTTAACTTCTACAGCTACATCAGATATCTGAGGCCCACTGAGCAAGTCATAACTTTTTGATTTTAAGGCCTCCTACAGGAAAGAGACCTTGGTCCTGCCCAAGGAACGTGAAGATAGCTTCTCTTATAATGAGGCAGGAAAGCCCTAGAAGGCTCAGTTCACGTGGGCAGTATGAGGTGGATATAGTAGTCCTTAATATGTGTCTCCAAGATAAAATCTAGTGGATCCCTGTAAAAGGAATCTAAAAGTCTATAGATTTTACCTGTATGGTTACCTGGGTTTTGGTATCTTTTAGGAAAGAACAATTCTTCTGAGTCTCCATAAAATTTAAAAATTTGTTGAGTTTGGTTTGGGAAATGGTTGGGGTCTAGGGGGTTATGAGTATCAGGTCATCATGACAGGCAACATTGGGCTGGGAGGTATTCCATACCATGAGGTTGACCTCAGTGGGGAATGGGGTTTGGGAGGGATACTGGAAGGAACGGGCAAGGGGAGAATAGCTAGAAGAAGTGAAGGTGGGAAAGGTTTTGAAAAGGAAAGTTATGTGGAGCTTTTCTAATTGGGAAAGGTCCAGGAGTGACCAGGGTTGGTGTATCTAGACCAGACTGTCAGCCCCGCCACCTGGCAGAGGGGGAATAGCCCAGATGGTGGTAGCTAAGCAAGAGGAGGGCAGGTGGGTCTTTTGGCGAGTGTGGGATGAAGGTGGGGAGGATAAGGGCGGGGGAGCCTGTGGAAGTGGTGGATAGATGGGGCAGGGGCTGGGGTAGCCGTGGAAGTAGAAGGGTCCTATGGAGAAGGGGTGGGTCGATCTGATGAGGGTGAAGGAGGTTGGGCAGTGCCGGTGGGCGACGAGGGGCAGGGTCATCGAGCTCTTTGGGAAAGGAAGATAGTCTGGGCTCAAATGTCACGAAGCTGGGACTTAGGACGGAGAATTTGTTGAGCGGGGGGTGGGGCACGAGATACAAAGTTGAGGGCGAGTGTGGAGGGCAAAGAAAGCTTGGACATAGGGTACCTCGGAACTTTTACCACGGCCACAGAAATTGAGATTGCAAAGAGTGTTAAAATCTAGGGTGCCCTCGGGGAGGTCATTGAGTCCCATTGTCAAGTTTGTATTGAGGGCAGGCAGTTTGGCAAAGGAATATAAGGCGCTTAACTTTGAGCTCGGGGAATCCCAGGGCTCCACAGAACAGACTGAAGACACTGGAGGACAGTGGACCACAGGGAAGGTGTGAGGGAGTATAGCCCATAGTGAAGAGGAGAGTGACCGCGAGGGTCACGGAAATGAGGCACGCAATCCTGGTTGGCCACGGGATATCCCAAATGGACAGAGTAACCCAAGCCTCTCAAGCAGACGTCTCCGGTCCAGAAGGGGGTCCGAGAACGAGGGGGAGGGACAGCTGAGCCTGTTGACAGGGCTTTGGTGGGTGTTCAAAGGGGGCGGTCTTGAAGCTCAGGGAGTGAGTGAGCCCTCAGGGCGGGGGGGGGCAACCATGGCATGGGAAGTGGAGGAATTAATCCAGAGGTGGAGAGGAGAAGGGAGAGAAATCAGAGAAGGCACCCTATAGGAACTCATAGGAGAGTTATTGTAAGAAGAAAGTGACAGGGGAGGGAGAGGAGAGGGTAAAGGCGCAAAAGCGAAGGAATTGAAAGGATAGGGAAAATGAAGCATGGGAGGGAAAGCGAAAAGAAGCTTACACTTAGAGGCGGTGTGTGGATGAGAAGTCAGCAAGGGCCTGGTCCGGGGTTGGTGGTCCACCATGGCAAGGAGAAGTGGCTACAAACCTGACAGGACCAAGGGGTCCCCAGTCGGGAGGGACCAGCCCCGGGGGCCTAGGCTGCCCTCCCGGGTTTTCGGCACCAAAATGACAGGAAAACTCTCCGGAAAAGGCACCCTCCAATCCACACAAGACCACACTCATGTTAGCTGGCACGAAATTGTTGGCAACTAGCATGTTGCCGGACTGCTCAGCAGCGAAGGCTGGGGAGACAGGGAATTTATAGAGCAGGAGGGAATGGGGAAGGGGAGTCATAAAGTGTCCCTGGCTGGGCCAAGGTGTTCTGGGCGCAAAGTATAGAGTTCTTGAAGCAAGCTGAAACAAAGCCATATGCATAAGCATCCAGCTGCAGAGAATCAAGGTCAAATCTTTGCAGCATAGTTATGGTTGGGGCATCTGGGAACATCAGAAGTTAGGGATCCAGGGAGATGGCTCAGTAGAATAAGGGCTTCCCTGACAAGTGCAAGGGCCTGAGTTCAATCCCAGGTTCCAAAAAAAAAAAAAAAAAACAAAAAAAAAAAAAAAAAAAAGGGAAGTGGTGCTGAGAAAGGGGTCCATGGCTGGGTGCCTTGACACTCCCATTATTCCCTCTCTCCTCCTTTTGCCTTTCTTCTTTCTTGAGATTTATGGATCTTGTAGTTATCTGTATCAAAATTTTATACTAGAGATCATTTTCTCCACACTTCTACTACACATGCACAAAATACAAGAGCATTAAAAGTGGTGAATGAACAGATGACTCATGTACACTCACACTACTCTTAAGTATTTTGAAACATGGACCTTTATCGCTTGGAATTTCAAAATGGAAAATCTTGATTCTTTGGAAGTCATCCTGATTAAATCTCTTATTTAACAAATTTGGAAACTGAGTGGAAATCCTGGAAATGTTTGATGATTTCTGTAAGGCCACACGATGACAGAGCTAGCACTTTTCAGCTCAAATCTTACCACTCCTCCCCTCATCTCATATGACTCTGCTTCTTGCCTTGTGGATCGTTCTCTTCTCCTTTCTACTATATTTCCACCAAAATGAGACTGGATCTTTTTTCAGGTATTCTGCTTCTAGTATGCTGCACTGGCGACAGAGCTGTCAGTGATTTAGTCCCGTGAATTCTTCACCCAAGTCACACCTCTTGTAGGCCTGACTTCACAAAGTTTCCATTAAGTTAAGTGTTAATTTGAAGACTTAAGAGATAGGAGAGACAACAAAAACTTGAGATAAAAAATAAAGGTCCACACAAATGCAACAAAACATTGCAGGCATGAAAATCTAGAACATGGACCCAGTCCTAGCCCAGGTCCGGTGAGTGTGCGGAGAGCTTCCTGCTACCCTGCACCTGCGGGACCAGTCCCAGCCCAGGCACAGTGTGGGCCGGACCCTCTCCCCCCCCCTCAGGCCGCCCCCCACCACTCTGCAGTACCTCCCCTTCCCCGCCCGCCCAGTAGGAATTTCTGCCAAATTCCAGGAACCGCCAAACCCAGTCCTAGCCCAGGTCCAGTGAGTGTGTGGGAGAGCTTCCTCTTCCCCCTACTTCACCTTGCCCCCTACAGGCACAGCTCAGGCCTGGCATACAGGCCTGGGGTGTAATCCTGCAGCTGCAATCCCTGCAGAGAGTGTAGAGGACAGAACCACCCAGCTAGTCCAGGAGCAGAACATCT
>NW_004524745.1:5368542-5378603 GCF_000260255.1 Octodon degus | reverse complement strand
TCTCAAAGTCTCAAGGGTACAAAGCTATAAAGATATCATTTGAGAAGAGAGCCCCAGGGCTCTCTCATATATATACATATGAGAACTTGTAACATCGAGTTCCATGACATGTTGCACCCTACTTTATAAAAACAAAACTAATTGAACATTCTTTATCTTACTTTCTTTTGTCATCTTCATTTTTCCAGTTTCTAACCTTGTACTTAGAATTTTCCAAACTCAGGACCTGTCAAGTTGAAGTAGATGAGAATTTGATTACTGAAAAGATTAGCACAAAAATGAAGCATATTGTCTCCTTAGCTTAAAACCTGATCCTCAGGTCTATATTTTTGCCAGTACCATGTTGATTTTATCACAGTAGCTTTGTAGTATAATTTCAAGTGGGGGGGCCTGCTCATTAGCTCAGTTGTTTAAGTGCCTATTCATGCAAATGCAGTCAGGCACAGGATACCTTGGTTTGATCCCCACTTCCACCTGCATTACCAGACCTGCCTTTAAGGCAGCCTAAGCTAGAAAAAAAAAATCATTGTAATTTCAAGTCAAGGATTGTAATGCCTCTTGCATTGCCTTTGTTGCCCAGGACTGCCTTTGCTATTCTAAGTTTTTTCTGTTTCCAAATAAATTTTAGGAATGATTTCTCTAGATCTATGAGGTTTGTTGCTGGTATTTTGATAAGGATTGCATTAAATCTGTATACAAATTTTGGGAGTATGACCATCTTCACAATGTTGGTTCTTCCTATCCAGGAGCAGGGAATATCTTTCCATTTTCTGAACTCCTCTATAATCTCTTTTTTCACAGAACTATAATTTTCATTGATTAAACCTCAGTGCCTAAAGCAAACAAGCTACCTCAGTCCTGAGGTAAACCTCCCGTCTGGTTAAACTCAGCTATTAGTTGCTAGGAAATCTTGTGTCAAATGTTACTAACTTTGCAAAAGTATAAATAAAAGACTATTTTATTGTGGGGAAAAATATATATGCATACACAAAATAGTTAGGATAGATATACAGCTGCTTTCTCTTACCTCATTGAGAAGAAAGGTTTGTACTAATATTGTTTAGACAAGGTATCACGTCTCCATCATGTCCTCTGAATAACTGTTATGAAGGCAACAATATGCAATGTATTAGTTATTGTAACTGTCCTACTAACCTGTTTTGAAACTGTTTCACTGCTATTTTATCTTTTTTTCCTCATTAAAATGAATAAAAACCCTGAAAGTGTAAATAAAATCTGAAAGGTGCAATAGATATACTTAAAGGGAAAGGAATTGCACAAAAAGAATAAACAATTGGAATGAGGGGAAGGAGAAAAGAAAGGATAAAAAAAGAAGGGAAAAATCCCATACTTATATACACAGGATAGCTAAGATGGTTTTTGAAGGTAGCAGTTAGTGCTTAAAACTTTTACTTTGTCCAGTTTTACATGCTTATATCTGGTAATCTGGGCAGCTACACAGAAGACAACAATGTGCAGTATAACAACCAATGTTGAATGCCTGTCATCTTGTGGTTTATTTTGAAATTGTGTATTGCTTTTAATGTCTTATCTATAATTTTTCCATTCTCTTTAAAATAAAAAATATAGGGCTAGGGGAATAACTCAGTAGAATAGGTGCTTACCTGGCAAGCACAAGGTCCTGAGCTCAATCCCCAGTACCACACACACACACATACACACACACACACACACACAAACACACACACACACACACAATATAGATATAGATATAGATATATATATAGAGAGAGAGATTAAAAAGCAAAACAAAATGAAGCCAGTAGCCTACAGCAACACAACAGAAATCCTGGGAATCACAGATATCCCACCATCAAAGTCTCAAGGGTGCAAAGCTATAAAGATGGCTTTGAGATCATTTGAGAAGAGAGCCCCGGGGCTCCATGCTTGAGAAGTCCACCTAGGTAATTGGTTCCCAAGAATACATTTCTCTGTGCTCAGCAATTTAGGGATTAAGAGGCCATGATTCAGGCATGTCTGACTATTATTCAACCAGGTGGAAGACCTTGGCATCATCTATTTGGTGCTGGTTTTATAGGCATAGAGAATACAACAGTTATGAGGTCCAGGAAGTTTACACTCCAATTGCCCAAAGCCTGTTGGGTCAGGCAGTTCAAAGGGCAGTGTGTGGCATTATGTGAGTGAGGCTGAAGGTGAAGTGAAAGCCCCAAGAAGTTGGAGAATCCAGGAACGTAGGATGTCTGAGGAAAGCTATGAGGCATGCACAAGGTCAGCCCACAAGAGGAGCCATGAGGGCCACAACTGTGGTAGGTATGGTGCAGCCCTACCCTTTTAAGTTTCTGTTTTGCCATAATTTGCCCTGGGTACAAGTCTTGGAATTAAAATAATCAATGCTTGGCCTGCTGGATTTTGGTCCTGCTTTGATTCCATGGGTTGCTAGGCCCTATTCCTCCCTTTCAGAATGGGAATGTTTACACTGTGCCATTGTATGACATCAGTATTTAAGTTTCTTCTTTATTTTTGCTCATAGTATTGTAAGCAGCTAAGTCAGGTAGAAATTAGCCATTTAGCAGTTTACCTTAGCATTACTTGGGCAGTGCATTTGCTTCCATACTGACTACAGAATGTTTCTTCGGCAGGTGTCATTTTATTGTAGATGTCTAAGTTAGGCAGAAATATTATAGGTGGTCAGACAGGGCTAGGTTTTTGAAGAACTCTGCAGAAGATTACAATACATTACAACTGTGGATGGAGGTAAATTTATTGAAGGCCATGCCTCAAGACTGTGGTAATCCATACAGTGGAATATAATTACTTATTTTAAACATGAGTTGCTGACTGACACGAAGATATATAGAAATCTTAATTATGTATTAATCAGTGAAACAAATCAGTCTGAAAATACTATATGCTGTGTGATAGCAACTCTATGATGCTGCAGAAGAGGAAAAAATTGTAAATGTAGTAAGACAGTCGGTGATTGCCAGGAGGCTGGGAGAAAGAAGTTAGGTAAGGATGAGTAGGGTGAGCACGGGAGATTTTAACGGCAATAAAATTATCATATGATATTGTAATTTTATATTGCATTGTTCATTTGGTATAACAGAGAAAATAAACTTCAATTTACCTTTGCACTTTGGCTAATAGTATGCTAATTATATATCAGTATTGAGTCATCAATGAAAACTAAGATTTCACAGTATTTTAAGATGATTATAATAAAGGAAACTGGAGAGGAAGGAGAAGGGATGTATGTGAACTTTGTATTTTTGATAACCTAAAAATACTCTACCAATTATTTTTAAAGATGATAATCTAGTCCTGATTAATGAATAAAAATAAATATATTTGTGGAGAAATTATTCCAGGTACTGAAAATAATTCAGCTATTAATTGGGCTCTTCAATTCAGTGGATGTTTTCCTAGGATTGCATCTTAATATGTATTTCACTAGAGGGGTATTTTTTGCTAAAAGCATTCAAGTTACATTAATGCACAAGTGACACAACCTATCAATGTGTAGTGACAGGCACGCATGCTTCTTGGTGAGAGTCCTAATCAGTAAAATATCACACATGTTCTAGAATGTGAGTCACTACTGTATATGGGCAAGAATCTTCTTTGCTTAACTTTCTTTGTAGATCCCAGCATAAAACCTTACTCATGAGAAAATGAATGAGGACATTATCCCTTTCTTTGCTACTGGAGAGAAAAAAGAACATAAATATAGATATAGTTAAGTAAGGGTGGTGGAAAGTGAAGAACTTCCATAAGAAGTTCTAAACTGTATATTATAATGGCAATCAGAGGATATGCAACTGATCTCTTTTTTGATGGGCTGGGATCACCATTATAAACTTCAATTATTGGCCATATCTCAATAAAACTAGGACAGCACCAAAATGTCATACACTTTAACACTGGTAGGTCCTTTTGTTATCTTGCCCTCTTTCATTTTTCTTCCTTAGCTGCTTTACAGCAATCTCTATGGTCATTTCTTATATTATTAATAAACTTGTCTTGTGTTTGACTGTGAGGGTATTTGCCAGAGGAGTGTGTGAGAGGAATTTGTGGAGTCACACACTAAAAGCCTCCCAGAAAGCATGGTTAGAGATTCAAGGACAACTATATATAGGTCCAAGTAGAATCAAAACACACTGCCTTCAGGAATGAATGCTCTGGCTCCTCCCCATCCTCTGATTTATCACTTATGTTGGCCCTAACATCAATCATGCAACACACTATCCTGACCTTCCCTTGACTTTCCTTTGTGCCCTAAATAAATTCCAAAATACAAGTCTTTCTTTTAGCCTTTATTCTTGTTTCCTGGTTCTATCAATAAATAGCCACAGCAGCTTCACTTCAAGGCTGTCTATATGAGACTTTCTCAGGCTGAGGAGCCTTGGTTAAGGGCAGTTCCTGTGGGCCTTCTTAGAGTTTGAATTGGACCTTGATCTGAAGAATCCTTCAGCTTTTGCACTGTGCCGTGATCATAAACTATGCCACATGACTTTGAGAAAGCTGCTGTGAGTATTAATCATGACATCGACTTAACTGGGTAAACTAACTTCTAGCAGATTATGAAATAGTTCTAGGTAGGGGTGTGTGTGTGTAAATGATTGGTAAGTAGGCCCGTAAAGTGAGGGGAAAGGACCCATCCTTGTTGGACAAGGCATCAGTCAAAAGGCTCATAACTTGGATAGAATAAGAAAAGAGAGAGAAGAAAGTGTATGTCTTAGAAAAGTCTCCCAAATCAGCTATGTATTTTACTGTCATCACTTCAAATATCGTCTTCAGCTTCCTCAGGCTTCCAACACAGGTGCGTAACAGTGGTGCTCCAGTGAGCTTCCAGCCCTTCAACCTTGGGCTGGTGCTGCAAATCCTTTATCACTCTTGCTTCCGCCCTGATTTACCATTCTTGCTTCCAGATGCAGTATCCATCCTCCTAGGCTGAGCCTTGGATTCTGTTTCTCTAGCTCACAGATGACTATTGTTGGCTCTCCCAGCTCTGACTCATAAGTCTATATAAATAAATCCCTTTGTGTGTTTACATATTTTCTATGAGTTCCTTTCCTCTAGAGACCACCATCAACCAATACAGTTTCTTATTATATTGGGAAGGAAATGGATTTTGGATTTAGACAAATCTGTCTTTGAATTCTAGCCCCACACTGTATCACTAATGCACCACTGAGAGAGTATTTTAAGCACCATATTTTTAAAATGGATATTATAATACTAATCAAGCAAAAAGATTGAAAATATAAGAAAAGAGATGATGATGTGGACAGTAGGTTTGCAATACAAGGAAACTGTCATAAGAAAGTAGGTTTCATTCATTTTAGAAATCTGTGCTTTCAGCCCATTTTTTTTATTGTTTATTTCACAAGGCGCCTAAACATTTGATGCATTAAATTTTCCTGATTTTTTTATTTCTTTTCTTTTCTTTTTCTTTTTTTTGGTGGTACCAGGTATCAAACTCAGGACTGTACACTTGTCAGGCAAGCACTTATTCCACTGAGCTATCTCCCTGGCCCCTTACTATTTTTTTTAAATCTTTATTCATAAACAGAAAAACAAAGTTCATGAATTTGATATTTCTTTTTAGAAGACACAAGATGAATTATTTTTTGCATAGCTCATTTTAGGACTCACTCTTGATTGGTGATATCTAAATCATAGTTCTACACTTACATTAAATCAGTATTACTTTTATAATTTAACAACCTAGTGTTGTCTTCCTTGATTACCATTTAATATGATTTCTTACTGAATGTTTAAAATGAATGACTTTTATGCTTTTTTTTTTTTTTGTATTTTAGAGAAGGGTCTACAAGGTGTTCAGGGTTTAACTGCTAGATTGGACTCTAGTGATCCGCCTGTTTACAGCCTCCCAAGAGCTGCGATTACAGGCACGCATCACCATGCACAGTCTTAATTGCTGTCACAGCCTGCCCCGGGTGCAGGGCTGGCATGGCAGTTTCGGGAATTCAACCCCAGCCCCTGCGCCTGCTTGCAGGTGTGTTAGTCCACTGAGTTATTTGGCTAGCCCTTGTGCTCTTTAATAGAAAAAAAAAAAAAAAGAAAGAAAAGAAAAAGAAACTATGTTACCAAGCAAACCGATGATATTTCAAAAGACTTTTTAAGGAAGTTCATAAAGGAACATAATTTAATATTTGCCAAAACAAAAATAAACCAAATTATTTTTCTTGGTGAGCTCACCAAGTTAAATTTCTGCATATGATTACAACCAATATTTATTTACAATAACATTTGAAATGTGTAAGCTTCCTTTAGCCATTTTAGACTGAATTTTATTATGCTAAGTCCCTGACTTACGAACAGCTAAGTTGTGAATTTTCACAGGTGAACCAACCTCCCATTAGGAACATTCCCAGTGTTACACTCACATGTCTGCCTTATCATTTTAAGGTAACAATGAAAGTAAAAATAATTTACAGTATTTATTCCCAGGGCTTTTCAAAGCACAAATTAGAGCTCCATGGCCTCTTATGGAGTGACCAAAAATAGACATCCTTTGGGAGTCTACTGGAAAACTGGCAGTTATGAGTCAGGGAATCTCCTCTGTTACATAAGAGTACATCCTGTGATTAATGTTACAAGAATCTTTAGTAGCATTCACACAAAACCCTGCTCCAGTGCCAAAGCCCCAGCTATTATCTTCTCCTTTACTCTTTTTTTTTTTCTCTAATGTATTTAGTATAAGGTTTACAGGGTCTCATTACACAAATCAGACTCATAATGATCTTTCTGTTTTCAGCCTCCAAGTGCTGGAATTACAGGCACATGCCACCATGTCCAGTCTCAGTCACCATCTCAGCGCACCCCGGGGGTGGGACTGGCACAGCATGCCAGGGATGCTAGGGATTGAACCCAGTTCCTGCATCTGCTTAAGCGGGCACTTTAATCCACTGAGCTATCCAGTCAACCCTCTATCTTCTCCTTTAATATTGCATTCACAAGAGCTGGTATCTGGAGTGATGACAGCAAGGCCATGTTCTAAAAGGCAGCTTGATGATAAACAGATTTTAATAGAAAGTTTTGTTTTGTGCAAGTTAAATCAGAGAGCCAGTACAGGGTAGGGAACTTTCTAGCTTCTGCCTTTTGTGGTAAGCAGACAGAAAATTTCATTTTACAGGGCCTGAGGAGGTAGCTCAGTAGAATAAATGCTTTCCTGGTAAGCGCAAGGTCCTGAGTTCAATAACCGGTACCACAAAAAAAAAATTACATTTTAGCTTCACACACTCATGTTCAAAAACTTTCTGCAAACCCCCAAAGCACTTGTTGCTGGAAATCTGCTTTAATGCTGTGCTTCTCCTGTCTAATCAGTATCTGCTTGTCTCTAACCACAGGACAGATGAGCCTCTGGCGATTTGGCGGCAGTGGTGGTAACACATCTCCCTTACTGTTGCTACTGACGTTGCTGCAACATTTAAAACTCAAGACTCTCTTTTCTTAACTTGTTTACTTTCTGACTTTCTCTCTCCAAATATAGTCCTTTCTTCAATAAGTTAATGCAATAACATCTGATTCATGTGTATGCCTGTCCTGTATGAATAATCATGCAGTCATTTCTCTCTTCTAGCATCCCAAAACATTTTTCTGGATTTGTTTCTTTGGTTTCTCTCCTCAAGCAAAGGGTGTTTTAGTTCCTTTTGGTTCCATGATTACAGAGATCAGAGGAGGGTACTTACTTCAAATACACTTTGCTGATTGAAGAGCATATCGTTAATGCACTCTCTCCCAATTGCCTATTGAAATACCTCTCAAGAAATGAAAAAAAGAAAATAAAACAAAAAAGGACAGAAATACCAGTCAATCTTTTGCCTGAATCTGTGTGAGTTTTCAACTTATCAAATGTCCTGAAAGCTCTTTGTACATTTTTAATCAAAGGAAATAAAGCAATTCTGAATGTCCAAATATAGGTAGAGACAACATACACTGTTTTACTGTTTGTCATTACCTATTGAAACCTATATTTGTAGATTTGTCAAGAAAAAAACCTTACTATTTGTTGGCAGTACAAATGCTAACTCATGGAATATTTTGATATGACTAAACAAATAATTCTAGAAGCAGTAGAGACATGAGAATCTCCTTTTCAGGAGCTTACAGTTCTATAATTGGTTTCCCTGACTCCTAACCCTAGATCCATCAGAAATTACAAAGCACAAGGCTGTACTGTAATTTACAATGAATCTGTGATTTAGAACTTAGACTTAGTTTGGAAATGAAACTTAAAAGAAAGTTATCTTCCTGGCAATCTTCAGATAGATGTACCTTTGTTTGTACAAGTGTTTTGCCTCTCACCCACATTCAAACCTATTACCCTACACACCGAATGGGTGCCAATGAGCAGTAAAATTTATGCTATCCCTGTTTTGACATGCCCCATACTCAGAATGATAAAATGTTTAACATCAATTTCATTTCAATTATATCTGAATTCCAAAACAGTAGAGCTAGCAGCCAGTAATGCTCCGAAAGTTTATACCTACCATAAAAGATAATTTCTAAATTATTTTGTATATTATGAAGAAAATATAATGTTCAATTACTTGTATAATTTAGTATTTACACTTCAAGTTACTAAACATATTTCTTCTTTTACCCCTAACATGTATCAAATATCTTGAAAAATTAGTTTGCATATTCAAGATAGTTATTAGGTAAATTAGAGGTCATTCCATTGAGAATTGGTATAAAACCAGTTAGGCTAGTTATTATGATATGAAACAAAAATTAAACACGTCTCAATTTTATCTAAGTTAATAAATATCTAGGACAAGATAAAACACTGGAAATATTTCTTTTGAAAACTTTTTTATCAATAAATTTTTGGACTCCATAATCTTTATGTTTCTTATGTGTTCACCTTCCTTGGTCCATGTACATAACACATCATAATTCCTGTTTTTATCCCTTTTCCTGCCCCCTTCCCTCTCACTATACCTCTTGAACTTTTTCCCATTCCTATTATCTATTTTTTTATTTTGCTCTTTATTTATAATTTGAGTTTGCTGTATCAGAGAAACCAGTGACATTGAAGGTTGTGTCTGATTTGCTTCACCTAATATTATAGGCTCCCATTGATCCTTCTTCATAACAGAGTAATAATGCACTGTGCATACTACATTTTACTTATTCTTTCTTCTGTTTATGAACATGTAACCTGCTTCCAAGATTTAGTTATTATGAATTGTGTTACTATAACCATGTGTCTGTATGTAAAAAGTGTCACATGATGTCTTTAACTCTTTGGGGAAGATATCTAGAAGGAAGGGAAATATCTGGGTCAAAAGCAATTTCTGTTTCTAATTTTTCAAAGCATCTTCATACTGGTTGGTTGTACTAGCTTACATTCCCACTAGCAACATACAAACATTCCTCTGCAACCTTGCAGCATTTGTTGTTACTTAGTTTCTTTCTATTTTTTTCTTTTTTGTTCTTGAAGTTCACGCTGGCCTTAACCTTACTATGTGCTTTAGCCTGGCTTCAAGCTTGTAGTGATTCCCTGTCTCAGCCTCCCAAGTGCTGGGATTATAGGTATGTGTCACCATATTTTGCTCCATTTTTTCCTGAGATAAGATGTAATCTCAATGTTGTTTTAATCTGTATTTTTCTGATGGCCAGTGATGTTGAGTATTTCTTCATGCGACCTCTAGAAGATAAAGCAGGTAAAATTTTTGAAGGCACAGGCATAAGCAAGGACCTTCTGAAAAGAGCCCTCCTTGCACAAGAAATTGTACTGAAAATAAACAAAAAGGATTGTATCAAATTAGAAATCTTTTGCACAGCAAAAGAACCATGGAGAAAGAAAACCTACAAAATGGGGAAGATTTTTTCCAGCTATTCCTTAGACAGAGGACTAATATCTAGAATATACTAAGAACTCAAAAAATTACCACCCTCAAAAGGAGAGGAATGTATTAATTATTGAAAATGTGCTGGCAATCAATTGTGAAATTGTCTCATTGCTATTTGTTTCTCAATAAAATTGTTTTTTAAAAAGCTGGAGAATGCATAAGAGAAAAAGATCATATTTTACATGAAAACAT
>NW_004524745.1:5358289-5363042 GCF_000260255.1 Octodon degus | reverse complement strand
TTTACACAATGGAGTATTATTCAGCTATTAAGAATGATAAACTGCAAGCCTTTATATTGAAGTGGATGCCACTTGAACATATATTCATAAGTGAAATAAACCAGACACACATGTGTAAATATCATATAGTTTCCCTAATGTAAGAACTGTAAAGAAGAAATACAAATAGAAAAGCATAATACAAGTAAAAGGAAAGCAGGATCTCAAGGACTAACTAATCAAGAGAGGGAAAGGAGAAGGGCTAGGAAACATGAATATGTCAAGCCATACAGTTATATGTAGAAGAAGAGCAAGGCAATGATCCTGAGAATCTCCAGAAGATTTTAGTAGTTAATTGGAAAGATTCTCACCCTGACTAACTATATATACTGTTATCTGTGAACTAAGCTACTTCACTGCAGATGGTTGTCTGTAATAGTAGTTTCATTCTTGGAGTGCCTATCATACTGGTCTTCTGAATATGGGCTGCTTGTCATGACATGCCAATTGCTGCTATGATGTCTCTCGGATACATGGCTGTTCCAAAAGAAAGGGGTGGTGATGAAAGCAAGAGACAGGAAAAGGAATATTTTGGGACTGTCCTGCTTCAAGGTTGTATATGGTGAGGTTTTTGGACTTATGTGTAAACATAAGAAGTGTATAATTCTTTATGCCTATTTTTAAAATATATTTTAATTTTTAAATGTTTTTTATCATAGCCTGTAGGGACTTAAAGTTCAATATATCAATACTTGATGAAAAATTCCTGTTCCATATTATGCCTAAGATGTTTGATATGCAGACAGATAGTGAGGTTAAGCTTAACAGCCTAAGTTAAATGGTAATAACAATAAGTTTGCCTTCTGGATGGTTAACCACCTAAGTTTGCAGACCAAAATTAGAGAAAAATGAGGGCTGCAAGGAAAGCCAACATTTTGGCCCTAGCCTTCCAAGGTCAAGTAAGACTCAGTACATATGAGAACTTGTATTGTAACGTCATGTAACTCAGTATTGTCCCAAATTTTCTGATCAAGAAGATTATGGGGCCAAAGAGGAAAGTGATTGATGATGTAGAGTGTGCCTAAGAAGAGTCACATGGAGAGAAAACATTCTCTCAGGCTTTCACAGAGAGCACCCTGGCCAAGCAATGGCTGTGAGTCATCCACATGGCTGACACTGACAAAGGTTCTACAATCTGAGGTAACAGGATCTCAGGATAAATCCTGAGGGGATTTCACTGACCTTATCAGACCCAAAAGCTACAACTCTTGTTGCATAGGTCCTACTTCACCTTGGTCTTAACCATCCAGCAGAATAGTATAAAAATTAAATATAAGAAGTAAAGCCATGGTGTTATGTTGAGCTGTAGGGGACTCAGGTCAACAATTTCTGACATTGCCAGTCAAGCAGAAGACACAATACTCTTATGGACTACTGAACTCTTTTAGAATATTTTGCTGAGTTTACACACCTATAATATTCAAATAACGGAACTTATTGTCCTGCCAATTTGATTTGAAACTGTCTCATTGCTCTTTGTTTATCAATAAAATTATGGGGAAAAAATCACTCAGACAAAGGTCTTGTATCTAGAATATATAAAGAACTAAAAAATAATTGGGGCCCAAGAATTTAAAGACCAATCCAAAAATGGACATCTGAAATGAATACACACTTTTCAGAGGAAGAAGTATAAGAGGCAAATAAATACCTGAAAAAAATACTCCACATCACTGGTCATTCAAAAAATGCAAATTAAAACAACATCTAGATACTATCTCACTCCAGAAAGAATGGTTATCATAAAGAAATCAACTAATAACAAATTGCTGGAGAGTCTGTGGGGGAAAAACAACCGTTCTCCATTGCTGGTGGGAATATAAGCTGGTACAACTACTACGGAAATCAGTGTGGAGACTCCTCAAATAGTAGGACTGGAAAACCTATTCAAACCAGCTCTTGCCCTCCCGAGTAATTTCCCAAAAGAATTGAAAACACTGTACCACAATGACATATGTCCATCTATGTTTATAGCAGCACATTTGTCATAGCCAAAACTTGAAAGCAACCAAAATGCCCATTACCCAAGGAATGAATGAAAAAGATGTGGCATTTTTATACAATGGAGTATTACACAGCTATAAAGAAACACAAACTCGAAGCCTAAATAAGTAAGTAGGTACAACTAGAGGCTATACTAATAAGTGAAATAAATCAGACCCACATGTATAAGTATTATATTGTCTCCCTAGTGTAAGAACCCAAAAGAAGAAATAAAACCTGAAAGGTATAGCAAATACAGTTAAGCAGAAAGAAATGGAACTTAAAGATAGACTAAACAATGAAGATGAGAGAAATAAAAGACAGAAAAAAGTGGCAGGGGAATCCATGCAAGTATATATACAGGATGACTGAGGTGATAGTACTAAAAATTTCCATCAGGTTTTTGAAAATAGCAGTTAATGTGCAGAATTTTGACTTTGACTAACTCTGTATGCTGATACCTGCAATCTGAGCAACTACATCAATGACAGAAATGTGTCATACAAAAACCATGTTTGAATGCCTGTCATCTTGATCTTTCAAATGTGTACCATTTCTTATGTCATATCAATTATTAATATACTCTTTTAAAAATAATTTTTAAAAAGGTAAAAGATAAAGAGACAAAAGAAAAAAATTAAGGTTTCTTCAAAGCAAATGGTAATATGTGATCTTATGTCCAATCTTACAGAACAATATCTTAATCTGAGCAACAGATTTGACAATAAAAATTGATAATATATCGACCATTGTTAATCAGCTATTCTTGTTTTGAAAATCTGTAGCATATGTATTGTATGTTACCCTGTTTCTGTTTTTGTTTCTAATTTTTTGTTCTTGTGTTTGTTCTTACTTTTCAAAATTAAATTAAATTAAATTTAAAAAAGATATTAAAATTCTGATGTTCCTTCCAGTGCTATTAACAGTAACCAAGCTATGGAAACAAGCTAAATATCTACTAGCAGACAAATGGATAAGTAGAGTGTAGTATGCATGCAGAATAAAATATGAAACTGGAGATTAGTAGGGGATTCTACTGTATTCACCATGTGCAGATCTTGAACACATTTTGCTAGGAAAACTAATCTAGGAAACAAAAGACAAGTATTGTATGAGTGATCTAATTATATGTACTATCTGAAGTAGTCATATTAAAAATAATCAAAATTGTAATGGCTGCTACCAAAGGTTGTAGGAGGAAAATATGAAGACTTGTTGATCAACAGACATAAAGATTCAGTTAAGTACAATGAATAAACTCTAGATATCTGTTATACAATATTGTACCTAAAATCACCAATAATGTAGTTTACACTTAAAATTTCTTAAAAGGGTTAAGAATTCTTAGTATAGTAAAATTTAATTTAACTTAATTTTAAAAGCTAACTTTGTCTTCTCCTCCAACTAAAAGACAGTGTATTTTTTAAGCCAACAAAATACAAGTCTAAGGTGGTTTCCTTAGTCTTCTTATCTCTTTGAGATTATTACCCTCCCTCTAGTCCATCATGGCTAAAATAAGGGAAGAATAAAAACTAAATTTCGAGCCACGTACAGTGTGTCTAATTTTAAACAGAAATTATAGAATGCTCTATGAATTGTATAAGGATATAGTATCACTGAAGAATTTTAGAGGCATTTATTGGACATTGATGCAATATTTTCCGGTAACTGTCTTCAGTTTCTCCTTTGGAAAGTATGTCTTGAGGTCCAAAGACAGTGTCTGAGATGTTCTTGATTGGAATTCTATTATCCCTCCAACTGAACTCATACATGTACACCCTCCACATTTGGTCATATGAATGCATCTCTGATCTATCATAAATGGATGGAAGTATAGGCTATTCCCAAATGTTGGCCATTTAATCTGTTGGCACAATCTGCCTTTATAATTTTCAGTTGGGATATCATTTTGCATAATTTTCAGTTGTGATTCAGACCTATGTCCATGGTATTTCCCAGGTGCAGAAGACATATATTGATTGACATATGGTTTCTTCAAATTTCTCTTTTGTGAAAAGAATGGGAAATTTCTCTCCTTTTCTTGAGCAGTAGTGTTATGAAACATAGATCACCAGGAGTTTCTTGTAAAAGAAATATTCTTGAATTTCCAGATATTTTATTGCAATATAAAAATATTATGATCTTGAGAAAGTCATGATTAAGGGCTGAGAAAATGTTTTTTGATTGCATCTTTTGAAACATATATGTAATCTCTACAGCCAGCCAAATAGCTCAGCAGATTAAAGCACCTGCAAGCAGGTGCAGGGGGCAGGGATTTGATCTCAGGGCCTGCAGTGTTGGCCCCACCCCCAAGATGGACACGCTGAGACATCAATTGAGACTGGGCTTGGTGGCGTGTGCCTATACTCTCAGCTTTTGGGAGGCTGTAAACAGGCAGATCACTACGAGTCTGATCTAGTAGTGAGACCCTGAAAACCCTGTAGACTCTTCCCTAAAATACAAAATGCGTAAATAAATAAAATAAGATATATAATCTCTCCACTTAAAATATGGAAATAATTTAGGCCATTTGTACATTTTCCTCTGTGAAGTGTCCATTTATGTCACTTGCCCATGTTTTTCTTTTGTTTTATTGGGTTTTTTATATATATTGAAAGTAAACTTGTGTTAGTTGTTTTATTTTTTATTTTTAACATAATATTATTGATAAACAAATAGCAAAGAGACAGTTTCAAATAAAACTGGTAGGACAGCTTCAATAATTAACACA
>NW_004524745.1:5354946-5356950 GCF_000260255.1 Octodon degus | reverse complement strand
TTTCTTCTAATAAAAAGAACTTAATTAGTCTTAGTATAAAATAATAACACACACTTATCAATAATTATTCCATGGGTAGTATAATGGGTACAAAGAAGAAGATAAAGGGCCAGAGGTGTGACTCAGTGGATCAGGAGATAGAGCCAGGGCCTTGGTCATACTAAGTAAACATCCTACAAATGAGCTACATACCACATCCCTAATTTAAAATTGTAATTAAAACTTTGCTCTTTAACTTAGAGTTTAGTCCATTCTGTCTTAACTATGCCCTTCATTTTTCTTTGCTTTCTCTTATTTTTCTTGGAAATACTGCTTTGCCATAAATTCCAGATAAGAACTGCTACAGTAGTGCATAGATAAGTCTGTATTTCTTTTGAGCCATCTAAAATTATAGACTTGAGGCCTGAACAGGGATTTGGCATGGCATGTAATGTCTACTAATAAAGCTCCTTCCTTAGTTCCTTCACAGTCCCATGCCCACCACCACCCTGTTCACCACCCTGCAGCCCCGCCAGTTCTCTACATCCCCCCACCCCCCACCCACACCACACCCTCATTCAGCTGGCTTTCATGAATTCCAACAGTCCATTAATGAAGCTCGATTCTCAATATTTCCTACAAGGCTCTAGTCTACTTCATGAGTCCTGCAGAAGCCAAGAGGACCTGGTTTCCTCTACTGTAGCCACAGAAGCCTCCATTCTGGTTTTCCTTTTTTGAGGAAGGGTCTCACTATGTAGTACAGGTCAGCCTTCAAAAAAAAAACAAGAGGGGGCCGGGGAGATGGCTCAGTGGAATAAGCACTTCCCTAGCAAGTGCAAGGGTCTGAGTTCAATCCCCAGTTCCACAAAGATAAAACCACCAGATTAGGGGCTGGGGAGATGGCTCAGTGTGCTTGCCTGGCAAGTGCAGGGGCCTGAGTTCAATCCCCAGTTCCACCAAAAAATAAAAAATAAAAAAAAACAAGAGACCCAGTCCTAGCCCAAGCCCAGTGAGTGTGTGGAGTTTCCCATAACCCTGCACTGGCAGGTCCTACTACTGGTCCCAGCCCAGACGCAGCATGGGTGAGACCCACTTCCACCCCCTTAGGATGCCCCCCACCACTCCGCAGCACCTCCCCTACCACGCCCACTGAGTAGGAATTTCTGATGCCTTCCGGGAACCCCCAGACCCAGTCCTAGCCTAAGCACCATGAGTGTGTGGGACAGCTGCCTTTCCCCCCTACTCCACCTTATCCCCTCCAGGCTCAGCTCAGGCCTGGCATACAGGCCTGGGGTGAAAGTCTACAGCTGCAATCCCTGCAGACAGTGTAGAGGATAGAACCACCAGGAGCAGAAAATCTTGCCAGAGGGGCACAACAGTTTCATGCTCAAGGGAAGAAGAAGAAAGGAGCTGAGCACAGCAGCCAGACCCAAGCCAAGCACAGCTGGATAAATCCAAACTTTGTAGAGCTGCACCTGAACTTCAGTAAGTGCTAAGGTTATAACTGCAACAAAGATCTACAGCAAAGGTCAGAAGACAGTGCTACACAAAATGACAAGAAGGAACAAAATGCAATCTCAGAACCAAAGCCCACCTGTAACAAGTGCAGAGGACACTAACACAGAACAAATTGGGAATCACACAGCTGAAAGCAATGAATCAACGGCTTTTAAAATAAGGAAACAGCTGCAGAAAAGTATAGAGGAACTCAGATTGGAAATAAAAAAAGAAATCCCTGAATTAATAACATCTGCAGTAAGAATCAAATGCAGAAACATATGGAGGAAACCCAGTGCCCACGCAGAACAAGTACAGAGGACACTAGCTCGGCTCAAATGTATGACTTAATAGTATTGATAGTAAATAAGCAACAGAAGAAAGTCATAGAGGATCTCAGAGTAGAATTCTTTTCTACTACCTCAGCTCAAATGTATGAATTAATAGCATCAATAGTAAATAAGTAACAGCAGAAACTTATAGAGGAAAGATCCCAGAAATTCAGCACAAGAATAATCTACTGAAAGA
>NW_004524745.1:5339735-5346926 GCF_000260255.1 Octodon degus | reverse complement strand
TCCTGAGATCTTGTACCTCAGATTGTAGAACCTTTGTCAGTGTCAGCCATGTGGATGAGTCACGGCCATTGCTTGGCCATTGTGCTCCCCGTGAAAGTCTGAGAGAATGTTTTCTCTCCATGTGACTCTTCTTAGGCACACTCTACATCATCGATCACTTTCCTCTTTGGCCCCATAATCTCCTTGATCAGAAAATTTGGGACACTACTGAGTTGTAAGGTAATAACAAGCTTTTCTTGTGGATGGTTAATAACGTAAGTTTGCAGATCAAAATTAGAGAAAAAGGAGGGCTGCAATAAAAGCCAACATTTTGGCCCTATCCTTCCAAGGTCAACTAAGACTCAGGACATATGAGAACTTGTTCTGAGTGATTATTGGTCAAGATTTTTTTCCAAATTTTTGAATTGCCTTTTCACTCTGTTGATTTCTTTTGATAGAATCTGCTCAATAAGAGGATCACTAAGACTCTGATCTGCACAGTGAGACTCTGTACACCCTATCCTAAAATACAAAATAAATAAATAAAATAAAGATTTAAGAGTATTACTGGTCCTGTGAGGCTTTGTCCAGTACCACTCACCAAGCAAGTCAGCCATGGGGGGCTGGACTTATACTTTTTCGTATTTCAGCCCCTATAATCCTTGTTCAGACAATAACTTGCCTCTACTTCTAATTTCTGTCTGGGAGTTTATTGATAGTTAACTAAATAAGGAAGATGGGAAGCATTCAAGAGCTTAGATTTAGGCCACATATATAATGTAACTATGAAGATTGAGTTGTAAGCTGCCAATGGTTATATCATTTCTGTCATTATTATTTTACAAAATAGCTTATTAAACCAGAAAAACTGTCATGTACAGATTAAGATCAAACTGGCAGATTTCCCATCAATATTACTGTATTAGCTACTTAGTGAAAATTATGCCTAATTTTATTTATAAGAGGAAGCATGTAGGAGTGAGATAAGCTTTTATGTCCATAGTTCCTGAATAATTTAGAAAGAAGCCCTTAAGCTGTAGAACTTTATGTTCTGGAAGAGTATCCAGAAGAAGCTCATAGGCTGTTGAAGATGACATGGCTTCCACATTCAACTTTGTACTTGTCCTCCTGGTGAATAAGTTAGTATTTGATTTTCTGAGAACCTTGCTGGTTTTTGAGTCATTAACAATATTTATGCATAACTTTAGTCTCTATAATTTCTTTAAATATGGGGATAAAATATGGCAAGACTTGATGCTATAATCTTGAGATATTTGGCATCATTTTATGGGCTAGAAAATTACTTCAGGGAAAAATTATTTCTCTTGAGCGAAGAAAGTGTTAATGTGGAAAACCTAAGAGAAGCTTCTCAGAGTGATTTATACAATGATTTTCCTTCCTGTTACTTCAATGCTGAAATTATATAAATTTGAGAACCTCGCTGTGGTCCTAGCCCTGCCATCCACTAAGTAACACTTTGTAAAGTTTCTGAACCTCAATAACTTTATTATAAAATACAATTGTTAAAGTTTCATTCTTTGTAGTGTTTTAAGAGTATTAAATATTTTTATATTTATAAATTACATTATATGATGTCCATTATATAACAAACATTGAACAAATTCTATCCATTATCATACAATAACATTTCTTATAAGAACTAGAGATATCTATTTGTAGTGGTTTTAAAAACTATAGGAAAAAAATTCTGAATACTTTCACTGTAAATAAATGATAAATACTTGAGGAAATGTGTTTAACCTGATTTAAATATTACACAATGTTTATTTCTACTGAAAAATCATATTTTACCTCAATAATAAATATAATTTTATGTTTTAGATTTTATGTATCAGTTAAATAAGAGAATTTTTATTCAGTGATAACAACCAAGCAGTGGAACAAATTTTCTCCAGTTTACTATAAACTGGAGAAGTAGTCTGTAAAAATGATAGTGAGCAGATTAAGGGGTTAAAAAGATAAAATAAAAGATAAAAATCAACTATATTTATTAATTTTAGCCCATGTTATAAAGAATTATACCAAACTGTGAGGTAAAACTACAATTATTATAAATAAAATATTTCAATATTTCTAAACATTTTTTCAAAATGTTTACTTGATACATAACCTATTGGCTTAGAGATAGTCACCTTATACCTATATTGAAGTTGTAAACTATGAGAATATTTTTCCAAGCTTAATATTTGGTACTTTAAAATGTGAGGTCTCAATTCATTTTGAGTTTGATGGGTTATATTCCTATTAATATTTCTGGTGATTCATTCAGTAGGCTCCAAGTGAAATAGAACATCTTTGGTAAAGTTTCACTCTACTTCTTGAGGCAAAAAAAAAGGCCTGCCTTTCTCTTGCATTCTCCCAGATAACATTTTACAATTATTGCTATTACATCATATTCTAAACATTTATATAGTTATGTCTTCCCCTACTCGATAGCCTTGCTAGGCAAGGTATCATGTTTAAAATTATCTTTTTATTTATTCATTTATTTATTTTGGTGGCTGGCTCAACCCACCCTAGGGGCAGGGCTGGCATGGCATGTGGTTCTGGGGATCAGACCATGATCCCTGTATGCTTGCCTAAGCTTGCCTAAGGAGGCATTTTAGACTGCTAAGCTATCTCACTGGCCCCATATCTCCCATATTTTATAGAGAATGAGTACATATTAACTCAATGAGTGAGAAAAGGAACAAATTTGATCCTTAACATTTGGTGGAGTACTTAGAAATACATAATATCTTGACATATACATATACATATACATATACATATACATATACATATACATATACATATACAGCTTTTTCATAAATATTTAGGTATGCAAACTGATGATAGATGGATAGATGGACAGATAGATGGACAGATGGATGGATAGATAGATAGATAGATAGATAGATAGATAGATAGATAGATAGATAATATTTAGAAAGATCAAGTATCTTACTCTCATGCCAGACCTCTGTAGACACCAAAGACGGTATGGACAAGAGATCTAGGATGACTGACAATTCTTGTTGCTCCCAAAGTGGATTCCCAGAAGCAACTTATGACAATTGTTTCTTAAGCTCTCTGGCACAGACTCCCAACAGCTGCTCCCATCTGCAATGGCTCTGGGACAGCTTCTCATGTCTGTAATGGCTCTACATTTTCTCTGAAATGATACTCATAGGTATCTGGTTCCTTTCTCACAACTTCAGGCAGACAGTCATTCCTATCTCTGCCACTCTCCCTAGAGCCTGGTGGGCATGAGCTCTACCTCTGAGTTACCCCCCTGGCCCTGCTCTTTCTATTTTAAAGGACTCTTGCTTCCTTTATTTTTCCTGGGGGACACTTCACTACTATGTCCACAGAGAGCCCTTTGTCCAACTACCAGGTGAAATTACTCTATGTAAGGGATGAGCTCAAAAGTATTAAAATTTTAAAAATCTGAAATAAAACATAGAATTATAATCTCAGTATCTTACTGTGCTCTACCTAATATTTTCTGAGATCTCCTTCGGTAATTCTAAGTGTGTGGCAATATTCTGATAACTCTCAGAAACTGACTGCAGCACAAACTTAATCAACATTTCATTTTATTTTATTTTACAGCATACATCTTCCCATTCTTCTGAGAAGAATAATCCTGCTGCTCTTTTGGAGGTACTTCCTTTTGCTAGCTTCAGAGCAAATGGTTGAGATGGAGGCACTTATTTAATCAGTCCCCTTATTAAAGAAGTTTGATTATGATTTATATTTCATAGGTTCTATGCTAATGTAAGTAACAATTCTTGGATATTATTTATCAAGTATATGTAAGTATCAGTTGTAGCTAACAACTAAGAGAGACAGAGTCAGAGACAGAGAAAAAATGGCTCACTCTGTATTCTTCTCTGTTATATGAACTGATAAATTACATTATTACTATTATTAGCTATATAAACTAGTTTGCATTTGTTTTTTGTAACTAAAATGACTCTATTCCTTAGGAAACAAAGGGACTCCAGCTCCCACTTGTTTCTCCTTGCCTAAACTGCAAACACTGAACCAGGAAAACAGGATTCTCAAGATTATTTTTACTTCAAATTGTTCCTTCTATTCTTTCTATCAATATATTTTAATTTCTGTAGTTTTAAAATTTTCTTCCACAAATGAATGGTAATTATACCCATAGGGATTAAGTTTTCCCAACATAATTGTGGACCACTAAGTGTTCTTTTAAGATATCTTAAATTATAAAATAAGTTCACTGTAGCTACTTTCCAACATGGAATCATTGTGAAAATTAACATAAAAAATTGAAAGGTAAATGCACATCCATGTATAATGGTAGTATATCAATTTACATAATATATAAAATGAGGAATGTGTATATGTGTGATTTAAGTATTATGAATTACTATAAATATCTTAGCAGTTAATAGGAGGTGCTTATGGTCATATCTCCATAGTATAGTACAAACTCCAGAAATAATGTGTGGGTCTTAATAGCAGTTACTGCATGCCTTATCCAATGTAGGATGCCATTTATTGATCTGGATAGAGTTCTCTGGGTAATTCTAGCTGGAATACTTTACCAAAATCATATGATTCCTACATGGAAAGAAAAATGGAAGGTGGTCACCTAGATAATTCACCCCCTTACCAAGAGTTAAAGAATATTTCCAAAGAAATGACTTTAAGTTATAGTAATCATAACTTGTTTCCTATTTTTGTTTTGTTTCATATACTCAGAAATGAGTCTAATAATTATATGATCTTGTTGCAATTCCATAAACAAACACTATTTTCTCATTACATTTAAAGGTTGAGGAGAGTCATTTACTTACTCATGTATGAGTTGGGGCGCCAGGAAGCAAATTTAGTCTTCTTGAGAAATCTTCCTAGATCTAGCCATGACTCAGTAGAACAAACTGGTCTCTAAGTTCTAATTTTCCTTATGAGAACATAGAGACCACACATTTCATACTCATTTTGCATATGAATACTTCAGGTCTCAGAAAACTTCAATATTTTGAACACTGGTATTGATTTGTTGCCATAATCCATTGCCCAGTTTTCTATTGCTTAGTCTAAATTCTGTGGCACTAGGAATACCAAACATAATATGTAGACGGGATTTAAATATCATATATTTAACGTTTTGTGTGTTTTAAAACTACACCTAGAAAGTTAACTTTTGATTTCACAAATATTTGTAGTTAGGATAAGATTAAATAAAAAGGAGTAAACAGCTGATTTAAATGGAATTAAAACATTGATGACATAGGAGTGTGCTTAAAGCCACAAATTTTGAAGGTAGTACACAATGAGTGAAATCTACAAGAAATTGTCATAACAAGACATGATAAGATATGTACACCTATACATTAAGGAGTAGGAAAAACTTTGTAAAGATATAAACAACATATTTTGATAATTCTAAAAATAACTAAAGTACTTAAAATATAAAACTTTAAATATTCATAAAACTAGATATTTTTTCTAATATCAAATTACAGTTCTTTAGAAATTCCATTCCAATTTTTTTAAATGTGTTTTGTTGTTGCTGCAGGGTCTCACTACACAGTTCAGACTTGTGGTGATCCTTCTGCTTTCAGCACTGGGATTACAGGTGTGCACCACAACACCTGAACTCTGGCCAGCTCAGCCCACCCTAAGAATGGAGCTGGCATGTCATGTGGTGTCAGGATGAACCAGGGTCCCTAAGCACATGCTTTAGACCACTGAGCTATCTTGCCAGGCCCTCCATTCTAATTGTTTCTTTTTTCATTTTTTAAAAAATGTATTTGGTACAGGGTCTCACTATGCAGCTCAGACTCATAGTGATCCTCCTATTTTCAGCCTCCCTGGCGCTCGGATTGCTGGTGTGCACACCACACCCGGACTCGGTCGCCAGCTCAGCGCCCCAAGGGTAGGGCCGGCACTGCCTGCTGGACCAGGATGGAACCCTGGTCCCTCAGTTTGCCAAAGCAGGTGCTTAATCCTTTGTGCTATCACCGACCCTTCCATTTTGACTCTTAAAAGCTGTGTATTCTTGTGTTTTTAAATTTTTCGTCTTAGCAAGAATAAGTGAATTATTTGGATAATTGAGAGAAATTAAACTTACACATTACTTAGTGATAGTTTTCCACTTTTTTTTTTCAGAACCAGGGATTGAACTCAGCCCTTTGTGCTTGCCAGGGAAGTGTTTAGTCTAGTTTTCCAAATATTAATTTGTTTATTTGGTAATGGCTGAGGGATCTCTATGAGCTTGGCACTATTTTTTGTGATAGTGAAAAAAGGAAAAGAAAAATGTTTGCTGTTATGGAATTTTCATTAATTAAGAGACAGTAACAAATGGTTCTAAGATATGCTAAAGCATAGGGAGATGGAGTGGGGAGGTTGCTTTGATAAGCACATGTTCTCTGAATAAACAATATAAACAAAGCCCAGAATACAGTGAAAGTGAGCTTATGAATATCCTGGGCAATAACATTCAGGGATGAAGGAAAAGCAAACATTACTTCATAAATCCAACATCCCTTCTGTATGTATTCCTTCATCATTGTTTACTTTAGACCATTCTTGTCTGTCTGTCTATCTGTCTGTCTGTCTGTCTGTCTGTCTGTCTTTCTTTCTTTTCCTTTTTTTTGTGGAACTGGGGATTAAACTCAGGCCCTTACACTTGCCAGGCAAGGGCTTATTCTACTGAGCTATCTCCCCGGCCCCCTATTTTTATTTCTTTTTTAAAAAAAATTATTAATTTTAATGAAAAAGAAATAGCAGTGAGGCAGTTTTAAAACAGGTTAGTAGGACAGGTTAGTAACTACACTAAAAACACATTGCACATTGTTGTCTTTGTAGTAGTTACTCACAGTACAAGGTGCTTACATGATCTCTTGTCTAAACAATATTAGTATAAACCTTTTTTTCTTTTTGTATTTTAAGGAAGGGTCTACAGGGTGCTTAGAGTCTCACTATTAGATTGGATTTGTAGTGATCCACCTGTCTACAGCCTCCCAAGAGCTGGGATTATAGGCATGCACCACCATATCCAGTCTCAATCACTGTCCCAGTGGCAGGGCCAGCACAGCTGTCCCAGGAATCGAATGTCTGGCACCTGAGTCTGTTTGCAGGCACTTTAATCTGCTGAGCTATTTGGCCAGCCCTAATACAAATCTTTCTTCTCACTGAAGAGAAAGTAGCTGTATATCTATCCTAACACTT
>NW_004524745.1:5337751-5339635 GCF_000260255.1 Octodon degus | reverse complement strand
GAATTACAGCTGACTTCTCTTCACAAACCATGAAGGCAAGAAGAGCATGGAGCAGAGTTCTTCAAGTCCTCTATGAAAACAAATTCCAGCCAAGATTACTATACCCTGCAAAACTCTCTTTCAAGTTGGACCGAGAAGTGAAATACTTTCATGACAAAGAACAGCTAAAGAATTTCATGGTGACAAAGCCAAAACTACACAGGCTACTGAAAGATGTTCTAGAGAGGGACCAAAATGATCAGAACTCCATGAATGAGATAAGAAGCAACCAATTAAATAGTGCAAGCAATTAAACACAGGAGAAAAAGGACTAAATGACAACAGGTAAATAACATGTCAATCATAAGTAAGTACATCTCAATTATAACCATCAATGTAAATGGACTCGATTCACCAATTAGGAGAAATAGAGTGGCACAGTGGATTAGGAAACAAAATCCAACAATATGCTGTATACAAGAAACACATTTAACTCATAAAGACATTCATAGGCTGAAAGTCAAAAAATGGAACACAATACTACATGCCCCAGCACCTCAGACAAAAAGCAGGAGTAGCAATCCTATTCTCAGACAGTCTAAACTTCAAACCAACAAGGATCAAGCTAAATAAAGAAGGCCAATATATACTGGTTAGGGGAAAAATTCAAGAGGAAGAGGTAACACTCATAAATATGTATGCACCAAACATGGGAGCATGAAACTATATAAAGCAAATCTTAATAGACATAAAAATCTAATATCCAATACCACAATTTTAACAGGTGATCTTAACACCACTTTATCCCCAAAAGATAGGTCTGCCACACAAAAACTTAGCAAAGAAATAACAGAACTGAATCAGAGCTTGAAACAAATGGACTTCGAGGACATATACAGAGTATTCTACCCAAACACAGATGAATACACATTTTTCTGAGCTGCACATGGGTCATTTTCTAAAATAGACCACATACTGGTCCATAGGTCATGCTTAAGTATATGTAAGAAAACAGAAATTATCCCATGCACATTATCTGATCACAGGGCAATGAAACTAGAAATAAATGATAAGAGAAATTTTTAAAAAACCCTTAAATACATGGAAATTAAATGACACCCTACTCAGCAACCAATGGGTCACAGATGAAATTAAACAAGAAATTCAACATTATCTACGATTCAATGAAAATTCAAGCACAACTTATCGTAATTTATGGGATACAATGAAAGCAGTTCTCAGATGGAAATTTAGAGCTGTGAACTCACACATTAGAAAAACAGAACCGGAAAAAATAAATACCCTAATGCTGCACCTCCAACAACTAGAAAAGGAAGATCAAACCAAACCCAGAGCCCAAAGATGGGAAGAAATCATAAAGATTAGAGCAGAAATTAATTCAACTGAGACAAAGAAAACATTTCAAAGAATTAAAGTTCTTTGAAAGATTAAATAAAATCGATAGGCCCCTAGCTAACGTCATCAAAAAGAGGAAAGAAAAAATTCAAATACAAGCAATAAGGAATGAAAAGGATGTAATTACCACAGACCCCATGGAAATTCAGAAGATTATCAATAGCTACTTTGAGAATCTTTGATTATCAACAGCTACTTTGAGAATCTACTTGCATTGAATAGAAGACACGGAAGGAAAGGACAGATTCCTAGAAAGGTACAAATTACCACAACCGAATTGACAAGATATAACCACTCTCAATAGCCCGATAACAGCCAATGAAATACGAGATACAATAAAAAACCTACGGACAAAGAAAGTCCAGGTGCAGATAGATTCACAGCTGAAATCTACAAGACATTTACAGAAGATGTAGTCCCTATACTCCTCAAACTCTTCCATGAAATTGAAAAGGAAGCAATCCTCCCAAAATCATTCCTGGAGGCAAA
>NW_004524745.1:5325031-5335206 GCF_000260255.1 Octodon degus | reverse complement strand
TTTTATTTTGTTTTTTTTTAGAGATGGGTATTCCATTTCTGTTAGAGAAGCTGTATTTGGAGAAGTCCTTAAAGGATCCTTACATACTTGATGCCAGTTCAAATATTGTATGTACTTGAATTGTGCAAAATATGACAATATAGTGCAAAAGTCCATAATAGTAGTAGGTTATCAGCACAACTGGCAATTGTCAGAAGTTGTTGACTTGAGCCTTCTACAACTCAGTATATTAAAATGGTATTACTTTTTATACCTTGTGGTTATACTTTTCTGCTAGATGGTTAAGATCAATATAAAGAAAGACCTATATAACAAAAAATGTAACTTTTATATCTGACAAGGTCAGTCAAATCTTCTCAGGATTTACCCTGAAACCATGTAGAGCAGCTTGTAGGTATTTTGTCAGTGTCAGCCATCTGGATGAGTCACAGTCATTACTTGACCAATTTTCTCTCTGTGAAAGCCTGAGTGATTTTTTTCTGTCTAGGTGACTCTCGTTAGGCACATTATATGTCATCGATCACTTTCCTCTGTGGCCCCATAATCTCCTTGAACAGAAAATTTGGGACACCACTGAGTTACAGGATGTCACAGTACAGGTTCTTTTATGTCCTGAGTCCTCACTGACCTTGAAGGGCTAGGGCAAAAATATTGGTTATCCTTGTAGCACTTCTTTTTCTCTAATTTTTGGTCTGCAAACTTTGGTTGTTAAACATCCAGAAGAGAAGCTTGATGATACTATTACCCTGTAACAGAGGCAGTCTGAGTATCAAACACTTTAGACATAACATGGAGCTGGTATTTTCCAACAACCATGGATATTCTAAACTTTAAGTCCCTACAGAATGTGAAAAAAACCAATTACACATTTTAACAGGACAATGCTATGATGTTTTTTCTTGTCTCTTGTTTTCTTTTATTGCCTTTTTTAAACAAACATTTAATTTAAAGAGATTATAGCAATAATTGATATGATGTTAGAAGTAGTACACATGTAGAAGATGAAAATGACAGGTATTTCAAGCATTCCTTTAGTGATACACATTGCTATCCTTAGTGTAGTTACTTAGTTCACAGATATCAGCTTGTAGAATTAGTCAGGGTCAGAATTCTACCTATTGACTTCTATTTTCAAAACCATGACAGAGATTCTTAGGACCATTGCCTTAACCATCTTGTTTATATAAATGTATGGTTTTGCCCCTGCCATATTTCCCAACTTTTCTACTTTCTTCATTGTTTACTCCTTAAATTATCACTTTCCATTTAACTGTGTTACACCTTTCAATTTTTTATTTCATTTACTGAGTTCTTTACACTAGACAGACAATACAATATTTACACATGTGAGTCAGATTTATACACTAATGGTTATATCTTCAAGTTGCATCCACTTGTATATAAAGGCTTTGAGTTTATTTTTCTTTATAGCTGAGTAATACTCCATTGTATAAAAACACCACATCTTTTTCATCCATTCCTCAGATGATGGGTATTTTGTTTGTTTCCAAGTTTTGGCTATCACAAATTGTGCTGCTATAAACATAGGCACACACATATCACTATGATATGTTGTTTTCAGTTCTTTTGGGAAAATTTCCAGAAGCGGGATAGCAGCATTGAAAGGGATTTCCAGTCCTAGTTTTTTGAGGAGTCTCCACACTGATTTCCACAATGGTTGTACCAGTCTACATTCCCATCATCAGGGGAGAAGGGTTCCCTTTTCTCCACAGCCTCTCCAACATTTGTTGTTGGTTGATTTCTTCATGATAGCCATTCTTTCTAGTCTGAGATGGTATCTTGGTGTTGTTTTAATTTGCATTTCACGGACGGCTAATGATGTGGAGCATTTTTTCATGTATTTATTAGCTTCTTGTATTTCTTCCTCTAAAAAGTGTCTGTTCATCTCAGATGCCTATTTCTGGATTGAGTCTTTAAATTTGTGGGCCCTAATCTTTTTTAGTTTATAAATTCTAGATAGAAGACCTTTTTAAAGTAATTATTAGTTATGATTTTTTTTGAAATTTGTTGGTTGTCTTTTTACTCTGTTGGTAATTTCTTTTGATGTGCAAAAGCTTCTCAATAAGTGGAGGTCCCAGTTGTTAATTCTTTCAAGTATTTCCTGTGCAGTTTGATTTTTGTTCATGAACTCTTGCCTACCTCTATGTCTGCAAGATTTCTGCCTACTTTCTCTTCCAGAAGATTCAGTGTTTCTGTTTTAATGTTTAGATCTTTAATGCATTTTTACTTTAGTTTGGTGCATAGCAATAGACCTGGGTCAAGTTTTAGTTTTCAGCTTGTAGAGAGTCAGTTATTCCAACACCATTTGTTAAAGAGGATATCTTTCTTCCAGTTAGCATGTTTGGTTCCTTTGTCAAAGATAAGATGGCTGAGTGTGTTTATACTTGCTTCTTCATCTTCTAATCTATTCCATTGATTCTCTGGTTTATTTTTTGCCAATACCATGCTGATTTTTTAAAATAATTTTGTTGAGAAACTAACAGCAATAGATAGTTTCAAAACCAATTAGTAGCACAGTTTCAATACTTAATACATTGTATATTGTTATCTTACTGTTTATTCACTGTACAAAATGCAGACATGATATCCTGTCCACAAACACTATTAGAACAAATCTTTCTATTCATGGAATTAAAAGAACCATGCTGATTTTATCACAGTAGATTTGTGGTATAATTTCAACTCAGGGATTTTAATGCTTCCTGCCTTGTCTTCGTTGCCCAGAATTGCCTTTGCTATTCTAGGTCTTTTCTGATTCCAAATAAATTTTAGGAATGATTACTCTAGGTCTTTGAGTTATATTGGTGGTATTTTGATAAGGATTGCATTAAATCTGTATACCAATTTTGGGAGTATGGCCCTCTTTATGATGTTTGTTCTTCTTATCCAGGAGAGGGGAATATTTTTCCATTTTCTGAAATCCTCTACTTGAAAATTACAGTACTCTGTAAAATTAGAGAGTACTGTAATTTTCATTGACTAGATCTTTTACTTCTTTAGTTATATTAATTCCTAAGTATTTCATTTGCTGTGTTGCTATTGTAAAAGTTATTGCTTCTCTAATTTCCCTTTGAGTGTGTTTGTTATCTGTGTAGAGGAATGCTATTGACTTTTTGGTATTGACTCTGTATCCTACTGTGCTACTGAATTTTTGTATTAATTCTAGTAGCTTCTTGGTGGAGCTTTTTAGGTCTTCCAGTTAGAGAATCATGTCATCTTCAAATAATGGTAGGTTGACTTCTGCTTTACCTATTCTTATTCCTTTTATTGCTCTCTCTTGTCTAATGGATCTAGCTAACAATTCCAGAACTATATTGAATAGGAGTGGTGATAGAGGATATCATTGTCTTGTATCAGATGTGAGAGTAAAAGATATCAGTTTTTCTGCATTTCACATTGTGTTAGCAGTTGGATTGCTCTAGATGACTTTTATCAGATTGAGGTAGAGGCCATCTTTTTCAATTTTCTGTAGGACTTTGAACATTAGTGAGTGTTGGACTTTGTCAAAAGCCTTTTCTGCATCAATTGAGATGATCATATGGTTTTTGGATTTAGCTCTATAGATATAGTGTATTACATTTATAGATTTGGATATATTCAACCATCCTTGCATCCCTGTGATAAATCCTACCTGGTCATGGTGTACAATCTTCTTGATGATTTGCTCTATTCTGCTTGCTAGGATATTATTCAGGATTTTGGCATCTATATTCATGAGGAAGATTGGCCTATAGCTCTCTTTTTTCAGTTGCATCTTTCTCTGGTTTTGGTATCAGTATAATACTTGCCTTCATGAATGATTTTGGGAGGATCATTTCCCTTTTAATTTCATTGAAGAGTTTGATGAGTGTAGGGATTATATTGTCTGTAAATTTCTTGTAGAATTGAGCTGTAAATCCATCAGGACCTGGACTTTTCTTTGTCGGTAGGTTTTTTTTTTATTACATTTTGAATTTTGTTGGCTGTTATTCGGTTATTGAGAGTTCTGATATTTTCTTGATTCAGTTTTAGTAATTTGTACTCTTCTAGGAATCTGTCCATTTCTTCTGTGTCTTCAATTCTGTGAGAGTACAGATTTTCAAAATAGCTATTGATAATCTTCTGAATTTCCAAAGGGTCTGTACTAATTTAGCTCTTTTCATTCCTTATTGCTTGAATTTAAGTTTTTTCTTTCCTCTTTTTCATAAAATTAGCTAAGGGCTTATCAATTTTATTTAATATTTCAAAGAACCAGCTTTTTGATTCATTATTTCTTCATATTGTTTTCTTTGTCTTCATTGCATTAATTTCTGCTCTAATATTTTAATTTACTCCAATCTTTTGGCTTTGGGTTTGGTTTGCTGTTCTTTTCCTTTGAAGTGCAGCATGTGGGTGTTTATTTGTTCCCGTTCTGTTTTCCTAACGTGTCAGTTCACAGCTATAAATTTCCCTGTAAACACTGTTTTCCTTGAGTCCCATAAATTCTGATAAGTTGGGCTTGAATTTTCATTGAGCTGCAAATGTTGTTTAATTTCTTGTTTAAGTTCATCTGTAACTCATTGGTTGCTATGGAGGTTGTTGTTCAATTTACGTGTATTTATGATTTTTTTGTGGTTTCTTTTGTCATTTATTTCCAGTTTCATTGCACTGTGGTCAGATAATGTGAATGGGGTAATTTCTGTTTTCTTGCATATCCTTAAGCAGGACCTATGGACTAGTATGTTGTCTATTTTAGAAAATGTCCTATGTGGAGCTGAAAAAATTCTGTACGCAGATGCGGTTGTGTAGAATACTCTGTATATGTCCTCTAAGTGCTTTTGTTACAAGTTCTGCTTCAGTTCTCCTACTTTTTTGATAATTTTTTTGTCTGCTTAACCTACCTGTTTGGGATAAGGGTGTATTAAGGTCTCCTGTCAAGATTGTGGTATTGGATATTAGATTTTTATGTCCATTATATTTGTCTTATATAAATGGGTGTTCCTGTGTTTGGTGTGTGCATATTTATAATTGTTACTTCTTCCTCTTGAATTTTTCCCATAACCGGTATATAGTGGGCTTCTTTATTTTGTTTGATCATTCTTTGTTTGAAGTTGAGCCTGCCTGTGAACAGGTTTTGCTACCTCTACTTTTTTCAGATGTCCTTAGGCATGTAGAATTTTTCCCATCTTTTGACTTTCAGCCCTTGGAGTTTTGCTTCCTAATCCACTCTGCCGGTCTACTTCTTTTAATTGGTGAGTTGTGTCCATTTACATTTATGGCTATAATTGAGATGTATTGACTTATGATTGACATGTTATTCACCTGCTGTTGTACATCCCCTTTTCTCCTGTCTTTAATTGTTTGCCTTATTTTGGTGGGTTCTTTCCATTCTTATTCTTGGAGTAAAAATATGCAATGCTTCACAAATTTGCATGCCCATCCTTGTGCAGGGGCCATGCTAATCTTCTCTGTGTCATTCTAATATTAGTATACGTGCTGCCAAAGCAAGCATCAATTCTTGTCTTTCTAACCATCAGATGCAAAGAAAAAATTCCCAATCACAATGCAGGGTGTACTAACATTACCTAGTTATAAGCCCTTTTACTGCACTATTGTATTTGATGTACATATTAGCTGTATATTTTCTGTTAACTTTGGAGAAGAAGAAAATTAAGTCTTAAGGAAACTAAATTATTTACTTTCAAATAGTCAGATAATAAACAACCAAATCAAGGCCTAGCATAGGAGGATTGCTACATTCAAAAGAGGAAGGAAAAGAAAACTTTGAAAGTTTACTATTTTCCTTAATGTTAGTAAGCACAAGTTTTACTCCAATCAGATTAGTATATAAAAGTGAACACCATAATAAAACCATGTCATGTCAATTTGGCATCCAAAATCATTTTCTTAAGCCATACCTTCCTGTCCATAGCTCTATGGTCAAAGAGAAATACATTAGGTTGCTAAGAGACCAAAAAATAAAATAATAAAACTTGTGAGAAATGAGATTTATTGAGATGTACTATAGTACTAACAGAGGAGGACAGAGTTAATTGGCACTAACAGGGAAAAGCCCATTAGAAGAATTTATCACTCCAGCAGCACCAACTGGAAGGGCCATGCAAATCCATGACCAATGTGTACCCAATAGCACTGCCTCCCCAAGCCCATGTGGACATATACTCTAAAATAGCATCATTCAGTCCACAAGGCATGCATGATCAACAACAGCACTACTGGAGAGGCCTAGTGGCAAAGGGTGGAACAAGTGTTTGTCCGTAAGTGCTTGGAGTGTTCCCTGGTAGCAAGCAGGACAGTGGCTGTCCCATGCTGAATTACAACAAGGAATGGTTTTTACAGATTCCGCTACACAGAAGCAACATAACTAGCTTGCTGAATTTCATGATCTGACTAATGTTTGAAGGAATAACTAAGTTAACACATGCAGTGAGCAGTTTTGGTACTTTGCTTAGTTCCTAGTATCTTTCTGATAATATTCACCTAGACAATTCATGCCCTATGTGCTTACAGTATCCCCTTGGCTTGGTAAGAGATCTGGAAATGTGAAAGGGTATTTCAGGGACATAGTACTAAACACCCTGTTTTTCCATGGGGATGGTACACACAGCATCCAAGAGACAATAGTAACCAGCATAATAATTCTACCTAGCATTGTACTACTCTTCTGTGCAATTAGAAACACACTAATCTCTTCCCCAGAAGAGATAAAGTCTTCATATAATCTTTAGTTTTGTCCTTATTCTTTCTTTCCTTTCCCTTTCTTTCTTTCTTTCTTTCTTTCTTTCTTTCTTTCTTTCTTTCTTTCTTTCTTTCTTTCTTTCTGTTTCAATTATTTAAGACCTCATTTACTTATTCATTTATTTATTTATTTTGGTGGAACCGGGGATTGAACTCAGACCCTTGTGCTTGCCGGGGAAGCACTTAATCCACTGAGCCATCTCCCTGGCCCCAAGACCTTTATTAACAGGTTCTTGCAATATGTTGACTTTTTTTTTAAAATCAAGTTGTAAACTTTTATTACAAATTAAAAACGAAGTTCTTAAAAATCTCAACTTGACCAGATATGAAACAACTTAAAAACCTTTAAAGGGATGCTGAGAAAAACTAGGCTTTAAAAAAAAAAAGAACAAAAAACAAAAACGTTTGTCACTACCAAAAAAAGAAGTCTTTAGGTAAAAGTAATAAAAACCCAATGCTGCATATGTAATCCAGATAGCTCTAGTTATCTGATCAACAGGCAAAAGGCAAGCACTTAACGGTTTTCAGCTGCAATTTTTTGTTCATTTCTTATTGCTGGAATTTCCTCTTCATTTCTTTCTTGCTGGATAACTAAACCGGATAATGGTAGAGATGTTAAACCGGCATTTACTCAGCCCCGCCCTGCTCTAGGAGCAGAGGAGTTCTCAGCTGGTGGATCAGCTGTTTTTGTCTCTTTGTCATCTTGTGGTTTAGGGTTTTCTGGGCATCTGCATTGGTAATTGAAGTTTTGAAGGTACCAACATTGAGATAGCTGCTGGCCTTGGGTCTCATCTTGATTTTCCTTATGCTCTTCATCGCCATCCTCTCTAGGCTGTCTTTGGCGAAGAAGGCCCCTGCAGAATCGTGGTCTATAACCTCAATACATATTCTGATTCACTTTCTACCTTGTTCTCCTGCACCCTGGTTGTCAGCACCCTCCATCACTTCTCCTTGCACAGGAGGATTGGAATACTGTGGTCGATGCCCACAGGTCAATGTAGTAAGGTGGGCACCTTCGTCCGCGGTAGGGCTGGCGTTGTTGGGCCTGACCTCCGGGAGAGCCCTCCATCCCTCATTCTTTTTCCCCACTCTCAGTATTCTGGAAATTGTGCTGGTAATTGCGTGGAGGACCCCTACGATGTGGACAGCATCTATAATGGTTCTGGTCTGCTGCGTATTTACTGCCTTGAACTGGAACTCCACCAGGGCCTGTAACATTTGCTGCCTCCACAACTTTTTCTCCTTCAACAACATCAAACTCCACAATCTCTCCATCTCCTACACTGCGAAGGTACTTCCTGGGGTTATTCTTCTTTAGGGCAGTCTGGTGTACAAATACATCTTCCTTGGTGTCATTCCTATTGATGAAACCATATCCGTTTCTTATACTGAACGATTTTACTATTCCCAAAACCTTCATTGAGATGACCTTCTTGTCCTCGCCAGCAGGTGCCACCGATGTGAGACGCCCCCCACCTCCCACTGCTTCCTGTGCTGCTGCCCCTAGTGCCTGGCTTGGTGTCAGCTGCGCTGAGGGCGGGGGCGGCGGGTGGCTGCTGGGTCTCCACCTTGCTGCTCATGGTTGTGGTGATGGTGACTGGGGCCGGCTGAGGCAGCTGCGGCTCCTCCCCAGGTGTGATGGTAACTAGGCCAGCGATGGTGGTGGGACTGCTCAGGGCCTCTGAGGTCTACTTTCTGCTCCTGCTACAGATTGAACTCCATTATAGTTTCTTATATGAACATACACACAGAGGTATCCATTACACAATGAATAATATTTGTAAAAATTGCAGTCAATTTCTGTAACTGGTCCTATAGTCATAGATTAATTTATATTTAACTTCTTTTATTGCTCATTTTGTTTTTTCTTTGCCTTTATCAAGCACTATGGGTGGTTGGTTGTGTTTATCTGACAGAGTAACTTGAATCCTCACTGTTAAAAATGCCAGAATTATTAGTGATTCTGTCTGAATTAAATTGTAGTTTTCCACCCACTTAGATCACATGATAGGGTGTTATCAAGAGAGGTAAGGGTTATCCCATGGTCCTGACCAATCAGCCCAACCAGCCACATAGCGTACATCTTTGCCTGTTGACTCAGAAGCACGAAGACTCCCATATAGCTGGGTGGCACTGGTAACTTTCAGTTCAGCGGAAACACTGTTGTGTTTCTTAATAGACACATTCCTTTACCATAACCAAAGCTTGTAGGCTAGGAGACATAATGACACAGGAGTAAGAAAAAAAAATTGATGGTGAGTCACTAGGGGTACGTGTGACTGGTGTCACTCCTATTTTCAGTCCTTGACATCTGATCCCGTGAACCCTGGCTATCAGAGTGCTAGTACCATATTTCAGGTACTGACTCAGAATATATCCAGCCTTCTGGAGAAACTTGTCCAGGTTTGTAAAGTACTATTGCTAGGTTGGCAGTAATAATTGTCTTTGAGAGGTCATTTCGTCATTTTATCAACCCAGGTGCTTAAGAATTATGAAGAACATGGTAAAGTCTATAAATTCCAAGAGCAAAAGCTCATGGCTATTCTTCTTTGGCTACCAAGTGAGATCTTTGATCTGAAGCAAGCTATGTGAAATGTTATAATAGTAAATAAGCACTCTATAAAACCACAAATAGGGATTTTGGCCACACCTTATGTGCAAGGATCGCAAACCTGCATACAAAATGATTGTTTATTTGGTAAGGATAAAATGCTCCTTCTTCTGTGCTGGAAGTGATGGAGTGCAATCAATCTGGCACCAATGGCTATTTGACCATCTGAGGGAATTATGTCATATAGTAACCTAACTCTTAGTCACTCTTACTGGCAAACTGGATACTAACTAGTCATGATAGCTAGGTTGACATTGGTAAGTTGAAGTATATGATGATGATGTTGAACTCATGCATAACCTCCATCCTTGCCACCCTGGTCAATGTATTTATGAGTTCATTGGACAAAGACATGAATAGCTGGGCCTAGAGACTGACTAGTATCTGTAGAATGAGTCATCCTATATATTTGAATAGTAAATGTCTAGGAGACCTCCTTTAATTAACACAAGTGAAGTATCTGCATGCTTTGTACCCATTCAGGAAACTTTATGCCATATGCCTTTCCCCAAAATTTGTCACCAATTTTTAAACTCGTGTTCCTTTCAAGCCTCTGATAATTCAGCTAAGCTACTAATTCTACAACATAAATAGGTATGAAATTCCTTCCAATTAAATAGCACAAATAGTTTCACTGTTTAAAGCTTTTCTTTTGTTTAGCGAAATTCTATGTCAATTCTAATTTTTCTTTTTTACCATTTTTTATTCTCTTTTAAAAACTGAAAATAGGGGCTGGAGAGATGGCTCAGTGGTCTAAAGCACCTACTTAGAACAAGCTTGGCAAAGCATCAGGGACCGCAGTTCGATCCCCCAGCACCACATGCCA
>NW_004524745.1:5317778-5324931 GCF_000260255.1 Octodon degus | reverse complement strand
GCGCCCCCTGGTGGGCTGAGCTGGCCACACACACACACACACACACACACACCTCTCTCTCTCTCTCTCTCTCTCTCTCTCTCTCTCTCTCTCATAAATAAATAAATAAATAAAATTTAAAAAAAATAAAAAAAAATAAAAACTGAAAATAAAGCTCTGCCTTCTGAAAACATCTCCTTTTATCACTGCCCTTCAGGGATGTTGCAAAGGGGCTATGTTTTGTATCTGTTCTGTTTTTTTTTTTTTTTTTTTTTTTTTTTTTCAGTACTGGGGATTGAATTCAGGACCTTGCATTTGCCAAGCAAGTGCTTATTCTACTGAGCTGTCTCCCCAGCCCCTCTGTTGACTTTTTAATGGGGCTTGTATGTTTTGCAAAACCATTTGTGACCTGGGACTTAATTTTCTCTCACTGTCATCTTATTATAGCACACTTTTTAAGAGGTAGTAGGTACAGGCTGAGAGACAGAGTATAGCAGGTAGGGACTGTGGGCATTTGGGCCATTTCTTCATGTAATGTATTTGTGATTTCTAGGCAACTTGGAATCTATCAAATAAATATAACTTCCATTTGATGATAGATCCAGTAAATACACTTATATTTGCATGCCTAACTTTCTGGATTGATTTATTCACATAAGGTATATAATATTTTTACTACAGTTTTTTATTTTCTAGGAAAGTCTTTATTGCACCTTATTTTTTAAAAGTTAGCTTTAACAACTTGAGGACCAGACAATGAAAAGAGAGCAAGGAGAAGAGCTAGGAAATATGTCAGGGGCAAGCCATACTGTTATATGTAGAAGATGGGTAAGGCAAGGATCCTGAGAATCTTCAGAAGACTTTTGAATCTTGCAGTTAATTGGAATGATTCTCACCCTGACTAACTATATATACAGACACCTGTGAACTAAGCAACAGCCCTGAAGATGACAATTTGTAATAGTAGATTCATGCTTGCAGTGCCTGTCATTCTAGTCTTCTGCTGTCTTTCAGGTAGATGATTGTCCAAAAAGAAGGGGGTGGTGAATGAAGGCAGGAGACAGGAAAAGGAATGTTGCAGGACTGTCCTGCTATAAGGTTGTATATGATTAGATTTCCGGGCTTATGTGTAAACATAAGAATTATATAATTCTTTATGCCTATTTTAAAAATAAGTTTTAATTTTTTAATGTTTTTTTTCATCCTATTCTGTAGGGACTTAGAGTTCAACATATCAATACTTGATGAAAAATACCTGTTCATGTTTACCTAAGATGTTTGATATTCAGACAGATAGTGAGTGAGGTTAAGCTTAACAGCCTAGGTTATATGGTAATAACAATAAGCTTCTCTTCTGGAGGGTTAACAACCTATGTTTTCAGACCAAAAGTAGAGAAAAAAGAGGGCCACAAGGAAAGCCAACATTTTGACCCTAGCTTTCCAAGGTCAATTAAGACTCAGGACATATGAGATCTTGTACTGTAACATCACGTAACTCAGTAGTGTCCCAAATTTTCTGATCAAGGAGATTATAGGGCCAAAGAGGAAAGTGATCGATAATGTAGAGTGTGCCTAAGGAGAGTCACATGGAGAGAAAACATTCTCTCAGGCTTTCACAGAGAGCACACTGGCCAAGCAATGGCCGTGACTCATCCACATGGCTGACATTGACAAAGGATCTACAATCTGAGGTACAAGATCTCAGGATAAATCCTGAGGGGATTTCACTGACCTTATCAGGTCCAAAAGCTACAACTCTTGTTACATAGGTCCTGCTTTACCTCGGTCTTAACCATCCAGCAGAAAAGTATAAAAACGAAGTACAAGAAGTAAAGCTATGGTGTTATGTTGAGTTGTAAGGGACTCAGGTCAGCAATTTCTAACATTGCCAGTCAAGCCAAAGACCCAATACTATTATGGATTACTGGACTCTTTTAGAATTTTTGCTGAGTTAACTCACATATAATATTCAAATGACAGAACTAAACAAAAAAAGGGGATATATAAATGAATGTCCATTTTGTATCTGAGTATTCAAAATGGTTAGGATAGATATATAGTTACATTCTCTTAATGAATAGAGGGATTTGTTGTAATAGTGTTTGTAAACAGGATATCATGTCTGCATTTTGTACAGCAAATAACCACTAGGAAGACAGTATGCAATGTGTTAATTATTGAAACTGTCCTACCAATTTGATTTGAAACTGTCTCATTGCTCTTTGTTGGTCGATAAAATTATGGAAAAATAAATAAAATAACAGTTAGCTTTAATAGATGTAGGATTCTTGTAAGCTAAGTTTTTCTTCAAGTATTTTGAGTATTTTCCCACTTCCTTTTTGTCTCTATTTTTCTGCTAAGAAGTCATGATTCTTGTGTATTTTTTTCTTTTGCTGCTTTCAAACTTTTTCTTTCTTTGAGTTTTATCATTTTTACTTTGATGTATCTTATTTGAATGTGTTTTCATGATTATTCTATTTTAGGGATTTTTCTTTTCTTTTAAAGATAGGGTCTCACTGTACAGGCTAGGCTAGCCTTGAGCTCATGTTGTAGCCAAGGTTGGCCTTGAACTCACAACAATCCTCCTACCTCAGCCTCCTGAGTGTTGGGATTACAGGCATGTACCACCACACCTGGCCTATTTTAGTTTATTTTACTACCTAAATATATGTGTTATTGGGTTTTAAAAATAAATTTCAGAAATTTACACCTATTATTTCTTGCCCAATTATATCTATTCCTCCTTTTTATTTATTCCCTCATTACCACTATGCATAGTGACATAATGAGGTTCTATAGCTTTCTGAAGCTTTCTTCCTTCTGGCAAGAGAATGGCATAATACCCAAAGGATCAATCTTTCTACTGAAGCAGAGTGCAGCATACTGACAGAATCTGCTTTGTCAGTACTCTAGAATCTAATCCCAACCACACAGGCAGGAGACGGCTGACTGAAGCAAAAGGCAGCTGGAGTTTGGAAAGGGAATGCTGCCGTGACTCTACACACCTGACTGTTGTTGGCCCTTCTCCAGGCCCGCAATGCAGGGACAGCTGTGGAGAGGGTGGCTCACGTGCTTGGAATGGGCTGCTGGCACTGGAAACAAGCACACACATTGCTCTCAAAGACCTCAGTTGAGCACTTGGATCTGACTGGTGCTTCCCTGAGGAATCAGATCAGAACACAGCCTCTGTTTTGTCTCCTTGTCCACGCAGACACAGAGCAGCTCTCCCAGATACTCAAGATAGAATAAATGCAAACAGATCCAGACACATGGTCATTTTGAAAAGGATAGAGAGAGCGGCTTGAAGCAAGATAAATATGTGATTCATCAAGTATCAGAGATCTCCAATGAAATGAAGAGTACTTTCCTTCTCAGCCTTAGGGCAGTTCAAAAGAAGGAAGTTTCCAATGCTCACGCTTACATCTTTGTAATTCTGGCTTGTTCTAATAAGGCCACTTAGCCTAATATTTTGTAAACTTTCTTATAAAACAAACATTTAAATTATGGTCATCTTTCTTACCTGTGGACTTACTTTCTGCTGTTTCATTTATTTTTGATCGACTGTGATGAAAATTATTAGGTGGAAAATTTCACAAATGAACAACTTTAACTAGGTGGTATTCTGAGCAGAATGATGACATCTCTCATTGTCCTTCTCCATCCTCTCATGAACACAAATCTCCTGTTTCCCAGCATATTCCCGCAGTATAAGTTACCCACTCACTGGCCATCATAGCTGTCTTGACCGTCAGGCCAGATGTCACAGCGCTGCTGTTCTTTTACTTAGGAGTGGCTCCAAAGTGTAAGGGTGGTAATACTGGCCAATTCAGATAGATCAAAGAGAAGACTTTAAGAAGAATGAAGTGCTTTGAGTGAAACATTGAAAGCTTTCAATGTAATAAGGAAAAATAATGTAATACTATTACTAAGACTTACACAAAGAGCAAATCTTTTATCCACAAAATTGTAAAGGAAAAAGTAAAAGGTGCTAATTTTGCTGTCATACCTCAAACTGAAAAAGTTACAGAGTGTATAATAAGAGCTAGCTATTGTCAATCTCTTTCTATACTAATTTATAAGTTTAACTTTATCAAATGAATTTATTTCCATGTATGAAAGACACACTACATATCATTCAATACTACCTGTGGTTTCAGCCATCCAACTGAGGGTCTTGAAGTGAATGCCCCATGAATAACTGAGACTAATATTTAATAAAATTAATAAAGCAATGTGTTTTTTTTCTTTGAAATGTCTATACTTCTCTTGCTTCTCCTTCATTTGGAATATTGCTGCCTGTATTTTAAAATTCTTTTAATCTTTGTCTAGCACAGGTCTGAAAAATATCACCTTTCAATGTATTCTTGTTAGCTGAAGCAGACTAAACATTAGTTATACAAATAAAAGATGGCTTATCAAAAATTTCCAAAGTGAAAGGGGAAGCAAGCTATGACAGGTCCAATAAGAAGGTGTCTCTGGAGAAAGTGGAAGTTGTAGAAGTGTTTGTGAAAAGGATGAAAGCATGAAAAGTTTTAAGTGAATAAATAAAAATGGGGATGCATCATAAACTTGAAAATCAGATTTAGGAAATGTTTTATCTTTAATTATTGAGAGATGGTGAAAGACCAAGGCTACATTGTCAAGTGACGACACGTTTCTTCTTTACTGAGAGCCTTGAGACTCCCCACTGAAAAGTCTGACTCATCTGGGAAAGCCAGAAAATGATTCCGAATTAAAGGAAATTGTTTCACCTCCTTCTTCACTTTTACTGGTTCTGGTGAAAGGCCAGAATGATGAGACATAGGAATGAAGTAACGATATTAGAATACTTTCCTTGTGAAGGCAGGTACAGAAGTAACACTGAGGTGCACTAAGGGAGTTTTTCAGGTTCTTTTTACATTTGAATCCCCCAAAATTTAGTAGCTCCTTCATTAAAACTGAATGAGGCTTGCTCAAGAATTCCAGAAAATGTCAAGGAGACAGCTCTACAGACTAGATCTTCACATGTTTTAACTGTCTCTGTTATTTCTTTTTAAAATAAAGAATTTATTTTATTATCAAAGATGCAGGGAATCTCAGAGTACAAATGATTTATCATAGGTTTATAATTTCTACATCACATAGAATTCCTTCAAATAACAAACTTCTTTTCATCCTTTGTCTCCCAGGCTTTGTTTCTCATAAGTTTCAATTTCCAATACTTCCTCCCTTCCCCTGCCCTCCCCTCTCCTTCCCTTCCCTTCCCTTCTTCTTTGAGATAGGGCCTCACTCTTACCATCATCTAGATCAATTTTATTCTGCATATTAACCATGTATATGGGCTTAAATTGTTCAGATGTATTCAAATTTAAGAGATTTTTCTCAATTCTATAGCTACTCTCATTACTACTATTGAATTTCACTGTCATCTGGAACTGGCCCATTTGTAAAGTATTATTTTTTTATTTTTTCCTAACATAAAGTAATAATTAATCATTTTAGGAATTTTGAAAAGTATTACCTATGATCTTAAAGTCATCCCAGGTAAGTGGGTGTTGTCATCATGATGTCTTAAAATTGTTAATATGTTTTAAATTGACAAATAATAATTGTGTGTATTTTTAGACTAAAATATGATGTTTTGATGGACATTTGTATGTTAAATTATGCAATTATTTTTAAAGTTAGACATTGCATTTTGTTGCATTGAATTCCATTCCTTTCTATTCCATTCCGTACTACATTGCATTGCTTTGCATTGCATTTTGTTGCATTGAATACTTTTTTTAGAGTAAAAAATATCTTAATTAGGGAATTCAGAATTGAAGAAAGGCTTATCATTGTTATCTTCCTCCACTCATTCTTGGGGCCTAAGCTTGTCCTTGACCCTAACCACCCTCTAACTATTTCAATCTTCTCACAATATTTTCCATTCAAACAATTTGATATTTCTTCTCTGCTGTGTCTTGAACACTTTGCCCTTAAGAGTGCTGTTTCTCTTAGAGTTTAGGGAAAGTATCAGACATAACGGTGTGTTTCGTCTGCCATGAACACTACCCTAAATTTCTTAGCTGCAGATAATTGTTCTGCAGAGCAACCAGCCTCTCACTTGCTCCATCTTAGTATGATTATTTTTCCCACTTTAAACCCCCAGTGTCTTGCTACTTCTGGTATTTCATCCTGTCACTAAAAGATGGAAATGAGCTAATATAATTTATGTATGCTTTTCTTAATTCCTCCAGCTTCTCATTCTATGATGTCTATTACTCTTTTTAAGGTTCCCAGAGTTCTCTTTCTTGAAATTCCCTTCATGTCAAACAGGAAATGATAATATGAGCAATTTCCACATGATGTTTTGACTAGCTGTATATCAACTTGAACACATCTGAGGCAACATGTTGCTTCAGGCAGAGATGAAAGAATGTTTGTCTTTGTTTTTATTTTCTTTATGTGTAGCTTACCCAGTCAGAAAAACAGTCCAGTAAGAGAGAATGCTGCTCTCTCTCTCTCTCTCTCTCTCTCTCTCTCTCTCTCTCTCTCTCTCTCGTTTGCTCTCTTACTGCAATTGCCAGAGATAAAATAATTACCTCAGGTCTTTAAGAAAAACTACCAGGATGATTTAAAATGTGAGTTTGGCCAAATGCAAAGAGAGCTGAGAGTATCTCCATTTCTCAGAAGGAACCAGAGAATGGAAAGGATGGCCAGAGAGCATCACAGGAGGTAGCAGGTTTTCACCCTTTGCAGCCTCAGAATTGCAAGGGTAAAGGACTTTGCCTCAAGAGGAAAGCCACAGAGCCCCATGTTTCAGAATGGCAGCAGTGGCCACACCAGGTTCCAGAATGATGCCGTCATGGAGAATTTATCCTTGGAATCAGGGTCAGAGTGCTCAGCCATCTAGGCACTCAACCCCTACATCCACGAGAGAATGAAGCTTGGCTACAGCTCCTGCTGGCAGCAGACCTTGGCATCATCTACATGTGTCTCAGTTACTCTTCTCTCATTGCTGGGACAAATGTCCAACACTCAAAATAAAGGAAGGAAAGGCTTATTTAGCTCACAGTTACTGAAGTTTTCAGTCTATACTCAGATGTGACTAAGGCAAAGCAGCACATGGCAGGGAGCAAACTTTCATGGCAGCAGCAAAGAGCAGAGACAGCAAATGGAAGAGTAGCAACAACAATGGCAACAGAGAGAA
>NW_004524745.1:5312438-5317678 GCF_000260255.1 Octodon degus | reverse complement strand
CTCTCTCTCTCTCTCTCTCTCTCTCTCTCTCTCTCTCCCCCCCCCCTTTGGAACTGGGGATTGAACTCAGGCCCCTGCACTTGCCAAAGAAGCCCTTATTCTACTGAGCCATCTCCCCAACTCCTCTTATCATTTTTTTCTTTAAGTTAAAAATTCCTTAAATTTTTATTCCTGGTACCACTACCACAATTTACAGGGCAATATACCTGGTGCAATGAAAAGAAAGAAAAAGACAAAACTACAACAGATGAAAGACCTCAGGAATGTACATCTAATTGACACTACATTGCATTAATCAATAGCTGCACTTTTTGCATACTGTGGCTATGACAGTCCTGAACCGTAAAGGTTTCCTATTTACGATGCAGTAATTTTCAGACAATGGATCATTGTTCTTTCTGTGGCACATTTTTACAGTTCCTCTAATGCATTTGGGATGACTGTCTCAAAGTAACTAGCAGCCTTCTTGACAACTCCTTGCTCTCTCTTCTGCTAAGTATCTCTCTTATGTTACATTCAGGCTATCCACTCCAAGGCTGGGTGTATTACTCATACCCTTGATCTCAGCAGTACTAATAACCATAATCCCAGTGCATCATGAGTTATTTTCAATCTCTAGACATCCCTGCCCCATTACTGCATGAGGCTTTGGATTGACAACCAGAACAACATGATATAGTTTTAGGTGCTTGCAGAATGAAAGAGTTCTGAGATTAAGAAGGCTTCCACCTATATTTCAGAAGAAGGCTTAGGAGGCCAGGCAGTGTGCCCCTGAGAAGGCAGTTTGTAAAGCTGTGAGAAGCCTATTCAGTAGAAACCCCAGAAGCTTGGAAAAGCCAGGAACGTGAATCATCTGGGGGGTGGGGCGTCAAAGAGGGAGCAAAGCCAGCTTAAGAAATAAGCCATGGGAGCTACCACCAAGAGTACCATAAAGGAGGAGCCACATGGAGCTCACAATTTGCCACAGATGGCTTCAGATGTTCCACATGGCACTACAGGACTTAATGTTTGCCCTGCTGAATTTTGGACTTGTGTGAGTCACAATGCCTTGTATTCCCATTGTTTGTACCTTTTGGAGTGGTGATGCTTGTCTTGTGCCATTAAATGTTGGAAGTGTTTAACTTTTCATTTGTAAAGGGCCTCATAGCAAAGAGTTTGCCTTACATCTTAGAGGAGACCTGGGACTTGGACTCTCCAGCAGTACTGAAACTGTTAAGAGTTTGACAGCTCTTAGAGATGGACTAAAATGCCTTTTACATAAAAGGATGTGCATGAATCTTGGGGGGGGGGGCAGGGGAAAAATATCATGGTTCTAATGTAATATAATTTTGAATTTGTAATATGTTAATAAGCATGTCTATGTACCTGGAGACTGGTTTAAAGTATAGGTGTAGTAGCAGAGTTGACAAGAGGTGGATTTTTGTTGTTGATACATTGTGGCAATTTGAGATGTCAAAAGTTTGGCCAGATCTGCTTGGCAATCAGGGGGGCTGGGGAGTCCCGCCCTAGAGGCAGGTCCACACTAGATTGGAAGGTCCACACTGGAGTGACTCAGCATAAAAGGGTACATAAAGGAGTTGAGGAAGGCTTCTGCATGCCCCACTTCCTTGGTGGAGTTCCTATCGTCGCCACACCACTTCTCAGCTGTGCCACTTCCTTGGAGGAGCTTGATCAACACAGCCACACCAATTCCTTGTAGGAGCTCAGATCTTCGCAGTATCTGCCACTACTTTCTTGAAGGATCTCTGGTCTTTGCAGTCAGTGTAGAAGGAAGAGAGCAAGGCTTGATAGACACTGCTGCTGCTCCTCCTCTGCTTTTTGTTGTTTTCTGCTGATATGAACTGCTGCTGTTTTCCTTGGAGCCAGAGGAGTATGAACTGAAATCTCCACTAACTGGGAGCTAAATAAACCTTTCCTTCCTTCATTTTGAGTGTAGAGTATTTGTCCTAGCAGCAAGTGAAAAATAACTGAAACAGCTACGGAGATTTCCAAGTTTCACTATTTTTTTTATAAAAACCTTTATTGATTGATGTATAGGCAAACCCTTCTCTAACTCAACTTTCTTGTGAAAACTCTAATTATCTATTACTTTCCCATGGCATTTGTATGGCTTTGTTGTGTGATCTGAGTGGCTTCTGTTTGGTTCCTCCCAGGCTCCTCAGGAATATTGTGTTCCATGCAAAGACAATTAGAAGCACTTGCATCTCCTCTTGAGATCAGAGTCTCATTGTGATTTGGGGCCATGTAGAAAAGAAAAATAAAATATTTATGAATACAAACAAGGGAATCATGGAATTTCCAATATTGTCCCTTAAATATTGTATTGTGTCACTCCAAGTATCTGGAGAATTGCTCATTAATGTCAAATTCATGGTTGTAAAGTGCTCAAAACTTAAGGACTAAAAAGTTTTGTCTCAAAAATGAAATATAACATGATTTACAGTTGACCAGAAGCTGTGGTCTAGGGAAGATATTAGTCTTTTCACTCAGAGAACAGGCTGGAAAGTAAGCACCATATTTCAGCTGAAAAAATATTCTCAAGGATGACTGTGAAAGAAGTAAATGTCCAACTGTCATGTATTTTTCTCAGAGCTACAATTGTGTATAACCTATAACTCTACCTCTGGTGGGTCTTCCTGAGCTTGCTATATGTCTTTCCTTTTACTCTGATCAGATAATGAGTATTTCTGCCCTGAGATTTAACTGTTACCTTTCTTCAGTGACACAAAGCTCTGCATTTTGTAAATCATTATATATTTGATGATACAAATTTGTACAACACATTAATTCTTCTTTACATCTGCAAAATCCTTTATTTTTCCACTTTACTTACTTAGTATAAATGGGGGGTTTATGTTACCTGAGATTATTATATGGATGCAATGAAACAAAGGGTTCAATTTAACAAAAGGTTAAGTTTAAGGAAATACTTAAGGTTTTTCAGTCTTAAGTTTTGACTCCATACAAGAAATAGTTATATGCCATCAGGAAATGGTATCAGTTATGAATGCAGGTCCAGATTCATGCCACACATTCTCAGATATGACTGAGAAGTTGTAGAATATTTTATATTTGATGTTGTTTCCATAGAAGGCAAGTCATTGGATTATCAAAAACTGTACAGACAGTATCCACTGATGAAGCCCTCGAGGCACATACTGAATGAGTGAAGGGAAAAAGAAAAATAATACTTGGCCTTGAATAAAATTTTAAGGAATGGACATTTAAGTTGTGAAGAAAACTCATGGGTGATTTAAAAGAAAAAACAGCAATCTAATATCATGCACATGAAAGAAAACATGTTTCAAGAACAAGATGAGGAAAATGATCAAAGGCTGTTGAAATATTAGGAGGAGAGGCTGGCCCCAGGTGCATGGATGCACACACTTCTTTGGTGGGTGGAATGACCAGAGAACACAGGACAGGTGGACTCAGCAGGCAGGTGAAAGGTAGAACAACCAGAGCTCACAAGACCCAGGATAGATGGTCTGGGTGCACGGAGTTACCAGTGAGAACAGCAATGTGGAACTGTCTGAAACATCAGGAAGGAGCCAGCAGCTGGGCTCTGGAGAACTCCACCAACAGGAGACCCATCCCGCCCTCCACATCCAGAGCCCAAATTCAGTCTCACACCTAGCACAATTCCCTTGGCAAACTTGGCTGCAGTATGTACCATGTTTCTGGGATCTTATATAGACTCTACCAAAGACTGTGAACACTAGAGTCATTTTACTACTTTTATTCTACTTTATTTGTCTGATTGACTATGCCTTTTTGCCTGATTGGAAGTTTTCTTATTTTTTCTTAATTTTGTGGTTATTTGGGGTTTTGGATGTTTTATCTTTTTTTCTCCTCCTTTCTGTGACTCTACTTTTTTCTTTCTTTTCCATTTTCCTTCTCTTTCTTCTTTCTTTTTTTCACTGTTGAGGTTTCTTACCTATCTTTTTCTTCTATTGATCCTCTTTCTTTTTCTTCAACTCCTTTTTGAACTTAAACTTTTAAGTGAGTAAGCATTGTCTCTTCCCTTTCTTATTAGTCCTTCACATCCTATTTCATTCTTCCCTCCTGTGTCCTCTAATTTCCCAAAATTTGGTTGATTATTATTTGACTTCCAACACTAACTCTACTATATTGGACATCATTCGTCCCTTTATTCTGCCCCATACATCTTTTTTGTGAAACGGTTTTATTATGGGAAGTTTTTGGATCCTACTAACAGAAAAAAAAAAAACATTTTTCACACTTTCAAACTAAGGAAGTATGTACTTCTGGCTTCATCTGCACAGCTGCGAAATGTCCCTGTGAAGAACACTTTCTTTCCTGTGTTCTTTTAGCAATTATGCAGTAGACCCCTTGTGCATTTTAACCTCCCTGCCCACACAAAGTAAAATCACTCCACTAAGGGGAAAAATAATGCATGCAAGTATATGATATATGTTTGATTGTTGTTATATAACTTTCAAGTTTTTCCCTGTGGTTGGAAGTAGCAGGTTAATAGTTACCATAATTTGTCAGTAGTTAAGTTGTACTTGAAACTGTTATTACTACTAACTGTATTACTTTAACCAGGATGTCACAGGGATTATAATCAGTTTTTCTACCTGTAATGACAATGCAATGACTGTATGGGGTCATAAACACCACCACAGCTCAGTGCCAAAGGATTGGGTGCTGATCCAAGTAGTAATTTCACATCCTTTACAAATGGAGAAGGTAGGTTCTTTTTTGTGTGTGGAACCAGGGATTGAACTCAGGACTCTGTGCTTGCCAGACAAGCACTTATACTGAGCTATCTCCCTGGCACAGGGAAGGTAGGTTCTTGGGACAACTATAAAGAACCAAATACATGCAGAGTACATCCCTAAAAAACAGGCATCTTCTAGGAAAGCCTCAAGACTAGTGATAAAGCTATCATAAGAAATTGGCAAGGGGCCAGTGAGATAGCTCAACAGTCTAAAGCACCTGCTTAGGCAAGTGTAGCCAGGCACAGGGGACTGCTGTTCTATCCCTGACATCACATGCTATGCCAGCCCAGTCCTCAGGGTGGACTGAACTGGCAAAAAGAAGAAGGAGGAGAAGAAGAAGGAGAAGGAGGAGGTGAAGGGGAAGGACAAAGAGGAGGAGGAGGAAGAGAAGGAGGAGGAGGAGAAAGGGAAGAAGAAGAAGAAGAAGAAGAAGAAGAAGAAGAAGAAGAAGAAGAAGAAGAAGAAGAAGAAGAAGAAGAAGAAGAAGAAGAAGAG
>NW_004524745.1:5298650-5305403 GCF_000260255.1 Octodon degus | reverse complement strand
AAAGATTCTCAAAGTAGCTATTGATAATCTTCTGAATTTCCACTGAGTCTGTGGTAATTACACCCTTTTCATTCCTTATTGCTTGTATTTGAATTTTTTCATTCCTCTTTTTGATGATGTTAGCTAGGGGCTTATCGCTTTTATTTAATCTTTCAAGGAACCAGCTTTTTTGTTTTCTAAATCGTTGAATTGTTTTCTTTGTTTCAAATGAATTAATTTCTGCTCTAATCTTTATGATTTCTTCCCGTCTTTGGGATCTGGGTTTGGTTTGCTCTTCCTTTTCTAGTTTTTGAAGGTGAAGCATTAGGGTATTTATTTGTTCCCATTCTGTTTTCCTAATGTGTGAGTCCACAGCTATGAATTTTCCTCTGAGAACTGCTTTCATCGTATCCCATAAATTCCGATAAGTTGTGCTTGAATATTCACTGAATTGTAGATATTTTGAATTTTTTGTTTAATTTCATCTGTGACCCATTGGTTGCTCAGTAGGGTGTCATATAATTTCCATGTGTTTAAGGTTTTTTTGTGGTTTCTTTTGTCATTTATTTCCATTTTCATTGTACTGTGGTCTGATAATGTGCATGGGATAATTTCTGTTTTCTTACATGTACTTAAGCATGACCTATGTACCAGTATGTGGTCTATTTTAGAAAATGACCCATGTGCAGCTCAGAAAAATGTGTATTCAGCTGTGTTTGGGTGGAACACTCTGTATATGTCCACCAAGTCCATTTGTTTGAAGCTGTGGTTCAGTTCTGTCATTTCTTTGCTAAGTTTTTGTCTGGTTGACCTATCTTTTGGAGATAAGGGGCTGTAAAGTTCTCCTGTTAAAATTGTGGTATTAGATATTGGATTTTTTGTGTCCATTAAGATTGGCTTTATATAGTTGGGTGCTCCCGTGTTTGGTGCCTACATATTTATGAGTGTTACTTCTTCCTCTTCAATTTTTCCTCTAACCAGTATATAGTGGCCTTCTTTATTTCACTTGATCATTGTTGGTTTGAAATTGAGACTGTCTGAGAATAGAATTGCTACCCCTGTTTTTTTCTGAGGTTTTGGGGCATGTAGCATTGTGTTCCATCCTTTGACCTTCAGCCTATGAATCTCTTTATGAGTTAAATGTGTTTCTTGTATACAGCATATTGCTGGATTTTGTTTCCTAATCCACTGTGCCACTCTATTTCTCTTAATTGGTGAATTGAGTCCATTTACATTAGTGGTTAGAATTGAGATGTATTGACTTACGGTTGCCATGTTATTTACCTGTTGTTGTTTACTCCTTTGTCTCCTGTGTTTAATTGCTTGCCCTATTTAGTTGGTTGCTTCTGATCTCATTCGTGGAGTTCTGATCCTTTCCGTCCCTCTCTAGAACATCTTTCAGTAGCCAGTGCAGGGTTGGCTTTGTCATCACGAAATTTTTTAGCTGTTCTTTGTCATGCAAGTGTTTCACTTCTCTATCCAATTTGAAAGAGAGTTTTGCTTGGTATAGTAGTCTGGGCTGGAATTTGTTTTCATAGAGGACTTGAAGTACTCTGCTCCATGCTCTTCTTGCTTTCATGGTTGGTGAAGAGAAGTCAGCCGTAATTCTGATTAGTTTTCTTTTCAATGTGATCTGCTTCTTTTTTCTAGTGGCTTTCAGTATATTATTCTTGTGCTGAATTTCTGGGATCTTGACTATTATATGTCTCGGTGTATTTTTCATTGAGTTGAAGTTACTTGGTGTTCTGTGTGCTTCAGTTAACTGAATGTCGGATTGTTTCCTCATATTAGGGAAGATTTCTGCCATTATTTCTGCCCACATTTTTTTAATGTCATTTGTATTGACTCCTTTCTCATTGATTCCTATTAGTTTCACATTGTTCATCTTTGAATCATCTTGCAGGTGATGGATTATTCTCTCCTGCATCCTCGTTGTTTTTAAGAGATCCTTTCTTACCTTTTCAGTAGCTGCACCTGCGTCTTCAAGATCTGAATCTCTGTCTTCACTTTGCCTTAAATGGTTTTGCAAGCTTTGATTGAAATTTTAATTTCCTCTATATCTCTTTGACACAGCTTCATGCGATCTATTTCTTTCGTGTATTGCTCATTCAAGGAACCGTCATTTTTCTAATCTCCCTTATTTTTTCTTCAATGTCTTCTTCAGAAGCAATTTTAAATTCTTCCACTGCAGTGTTTTGTTTTGTTTTGTTTTTTCAGATTGGGTTTCCTCCCTATGTTTCTGTAGTTGCTTCTTTACTTCAGATGCTATGAGCTCTGAGAATTCTTTTTTTATTTCAGAAAAGAATTGCACTCTGAGTTCCTCTATAACTTTCTGCTGTTGCTTATTTACTATCGACCCTATTAATTCATGCATTTGAGCCCATCTAGTGTCCTCTGTAGTTGTTCTGGGTGTGCATTCAGTTTCCTCCATATGTTTCTGCTTTTTATTCTTTACTGCAGATGTTATTCATTCAGGGATTTCTTTTTTATTTTCAATCTGAGTTCCTCTATACCTTCCTGCAACTGTTTCTTTATTTCAGAAGGCATTGATTCATTGATCTCAGCTGTGTGCTTCCCAATTTGCTCTGCGTTAGTGTCCTCTGCACTTGTTATAGGTGGGCTTGGGTTCTGAGGTTGAATTTTGTTCCTTCTAGTCATTTTGTGTAGCACTGTCTTCTGTCTTTTGTTGTAGATCTTCATTGTAGTTATAACCTTCGCACGTACTGAAGTTCAGGTGCAGATCTACAAAGTTTGGATTCATCCAGCTGTGCCTGGCTTGGGTCTGCCTGCTGTGCTCAGCTCCTTCCCTCTACTGCCCTTGTGGGTGAACCTGTTGTGCCCCTCTGGCAAGATTTTCTGCTCCTGGACTAGCTGGGTGGTTCTATCCTCTACACTCTCTGTGGGGATTTCAGCTGCAGGGTTTCACCCCAGGCCTGTATGACAGGCCTGATATGAGCCTGGAGGGGACAAGGTGTAATAAGGGGGAGAGGCAACTCTCCCACACACTCACTGGGCCTGGGCTAGGACTGGGTCTGGGGGTTGCCGGAACACGGCACAAATTCCTACTTGGTGGGTGTGGTGGGAGAGGTGCTTCGGAGTGGTGGAGTGTGTCCCAAGGGGGTCGAGGATAGTCTCACCCATGCTGTGCCTGGGCTGGGAGCAGTGGTAGGTCCCACTGGCGCCGGGTAGCAGGAAGCTCTCCCACACAGTCATGGGACCTGGACTAGGACTGGGACTGCGATTTCTGGGAACAGGGCAGAAATTCCTACTTGGAGGGTGGGGTGGGGGTAGGTGCTGTGGAGTGGTGGGCTTCCCAAGGGGTGGAAGAGGGTCTCACCTATGCTGCGCCTGGGCTGTGACCAGTAATAAGTCCTGCCCATGCAGGGTAACCAGAAGCTTTCCCACACACTCACCAGACCTGGGCTAGGACTGGGTCTGGAGGTTCCCAGAACGCGGCAGAAATTCCTACTCATCAGGCGGGGTGGGGGAAGTCCTGCGGAGTGGTTGGGGGCGTCCCAAGGGGGTGGAAGAGGGTCTCACCCACACTGCACCTGGGCTGGGACCAGTAATAGGTCCTGCTGGCACAAGGTAGCCAGAAGCTCTCCACAAGGGATCTAAAAAAAAACTCAATCCAACAGCCCTAAGGCATTGCAAAGAATAACAAAACATTAATTGGTTTCTATGAAAAAGCTAGAAACAGTATAAATGCCATAGAAACACTCTTCACAGAAATAATAGAAGAAACTTTCCCAAGTGTAAAGGATTTGACATATAAATAAATTAAACATATAGAATTCCAAAAAGTCATGACCAAAATAAAACTGCAGCAAGACATACAATAATCAATGTTCCAGAAACTCAATACAAAAAAAGAATATTAAAAGGTATTAGAGAAAAGAAACAGACCACCTATCAAGGAAAGCCCATCAGAATTATGGGACTTCACAACACAAACCAACATGTATTTCAAGTCGTAAAGGAAAAGAACTACAACCAGAATGATATAGCCTGTAAATAAGCATTTCAAAATTAATAGAAAGATAAGACACTTCCATGACAAAGAACAAAGGAAGAAATTCATGATCATCAATTCAACCCAACAAAGTACTGAAAGACATTCTAAATAGAAATAAAAAGACCATAATCCCAAGAACAACACAATAAATAACTTCCCAGACAGGACATACAATTAAACAAATGAGAATAGCATGGAAACAACAGCAGGAAAATATCATGACAATGTGATATTACATTGTTGGATATAATATCAATTATAACCATCAATATAAATGGCCTCAGTTTACCAAGAAAAAGGAACAGACTGCCAGAACAGATCAAGAAACAAAATCCAACAGTATTCTATATGCAAGAAACACATTTAACTCAAAAGAAATTCATAAATTTATAAAGTTGAAGGATAAAAAAATCTCCCATGCAACAGGAACCTAGATAAAAGCAGGGGTAGCTATTCTGCTCACAGACAATGTGAACTTCAAACAAAGAATGATAAAAAGAGATAAAGAAGGTTGCTACATACTTGTTAAGGGAAACATTCCAGAAGAGATGAGTGTCATAAATATGTTTGCAGCACATACAGGAGCAACCAACTATATAAGACAGTCATTAATAAACATGAAAAATCAAATAAGCATTAATTAGCAGAATTGTACTGGGAGACCTTAATACACTGTTGTCACAAAGAAATAGATCAACCAGACAAAAATTCAACAAAGACATATCAGAACTGAAGCAAATCTATAAAAAAAAATTGGACTTAGTAAATGCTTTTAGACTCTTCTACCCACCATTATTAGAATACACCTTCTTCTCAGCTGCACATGGAATGTTCTCTAAAATAGATGATATTCTAGCCCACAGAACATGCGTAAGTAAATGCAAAGGAACTGAAATTATCTCATTCATATTATCTTACCACAGTGCAATGAAATTAGAAAATAATGGTAAAAGAAACCACAAATACTCCATAAACACATAAAAATAAAATTAAATAATACCCTCCCAGAGAACAAATGGGTCACAGATGACTTTAAAGGAATAAATCAAACAATATGTACAACTAAATGGAAATGCAGATACAACATACCAGAACTTATGGGATGTAATAAAAGCAGTTCTAAGAGAAATTTTAGCAATGAATTAGCACATTAGGAACACAATATGAGCACAAATAACCTAATGTTGCTGAAATACATTTTAAAAAAATTTAAAAGGGAGACATGCAAACTGGAATAGCACTGAGATTTCATCTCACTGTAGAAAGAATACCTATTATCAAAAAATCAAGCAATAACAAATGCTGGAGGTGCTCTGGGGTAAAAGGAGCACTTTTCCATTGTTGGTTGGAGTATACATAGGTGTAACTAATGTGGAAATCAGCATGGAGATTCTTCAAAAATCTAGGATTAGAGGTCTCATTTAACCCAGGTATTCCCTTTCTGGGTATTTTCCTAGAAGAATTAAAAACACCATACCACAGTGATATATGTACACCCTTGTTTATAGTAACACAATTTGTAATAGCTAAATTTTGGAAAAAATCCAAATGCCCATCAATCAAGGAATAGATGAAAGGTTTGATTTTTTATACAATAGAATATTACTCAGCTATAATGAAGGGTAAACTGAGACTTTTACAGATAAATGGATGCAACTTGAGAACATACACATAAGTGAAATAAATCAGTCTCTCATGAGTAATCATCATATGGTCTCCCTAGTATGAGAAGCTGAAAGAGTAAATAAGATCCAGAAGAGGTATGATACTGGGAAATTAAAAGGAGCTATTCAAAAGGTAAAAGAAGCTGAGATGGGGGAATGGAGAAAAGAAGGAAGGGAAAAGAAAAAAATATATATATATATATTACTTAAAATAGCTATAGTACTAATTTCTACTAGTTCATTGAAAACAAAGATTTTATGAATTTTTCATGCCTATAGCTTGTAATCTGAAAAACTACTTTGAAGATAACAATAATTACTATTGTTTGATTTAGTGCCACCAGTGTCATAGGGGGAATAATACAATTCCCACCATGTTACCTTCCATATGCTAGTTATTTCTAGTTACAAAGTTCAAAGATGTGATAATATTGATAGTCTTGTTGGGATTAAATTTGATTATAATTAATGTTAGTTAATTTCTAAATCTTATATTTTCATCTACTTATATAGGTGTTAGAGCAAGATTAGTTGGCGTCATATATTTGATTTGAAAAAAATGTGCTAAACGTGTATTCATTATTTTTATCAAATGAATGTGAATCTTTTAAACTTTTATTTTGAAGAATAAAAACAGAAGCAAAAACAAATAGAAAAAAAGACAGAAACAGGATAACATACAACAATGCATGTTATGGATTTTCAAGAAAGGAATGGCTGATGTTTTTTATTTCATAAAATTAAATACAAATTTTATTTAACAATTTCAAATTATGCATTTCAGATTTCTAAAATGGAATAGAACCATCTTGGAGTGAAGAAAGTGCACAGATGAACACGGACATCCCTTGAAACTCAAATTTCATAAAGAAAGCAATTTATCTGCAAATAACATCCAATTACGTACAAGATGAAATATCTACCTCTTCACTTTGCAAATGGCTACTTTCTAAAGGAATGGGGAAAAAATGACTGGGCTATTCTTTATTTTTTTTCAAAGTTTTATTGATAAACAGCAATGAGACAGTTTCAAATCAAATCGGAAGTACAGTTTCAACATATAATACACTGCATATATTCTTCTTAGTGGTTAAT